>NW_027286403.1:5666473-5846473 GCF_022747635.1 Hetaerina americana
GACTGGTTGTTTCCATTATTTTATTAGTCATGTTTTTATTGCAGGTATTTATATTTTATTTGTGGCAGTGCCACTGGAATACATTTAAGAGAAGGCAAAAGATGTCACTTGCGAAGATTGGATTTTGACCAAAACGTAATCACTCCAATAAATCTTATCACATATTGATTAAAAAATGTTGAGCTGCTCAAATTTATAGCTTTTTCTTTACCAGACTGAATATAACCTTCCACAAATCCTTATCACAAAATCATTGAGAAAGTGGCCAAACCTTTCTTGGATGAGCATGGAGAACAGTATTTTGTCACGTGCTATATATGGAGTAATGAAAACCTTGAGAAACCTATTACTTCAGGGTAGAAAACCTTTAAAACTGCATTTTCCAGAAAAGCTGTAGAACGCAAAGATATCAGCAATGTAACTTATCTTTGGTACGGGTATCCCTTTGCATTCACAGGTTTTTCTCATGGTTATTGTTTCCCAGCCTTTGTTTTGCCTATAAATGATCAACTCTGTGTTGTTGGCTTATCTAGAATTCTCATGGCTTTGTAGAGGGGAACATTTATCCACTAACTGCAGATCTGCTGGGATATTATCTCAAATTAAGTAAGCCTTAGTGCAAGTTTAAAAATTGTATCCAACATGAGCGTTAATATATCAAAATGGTAGCATATGAAATACACAAACCATTAATAAGGGAATATGAATGATTTGCTTGAATTTCTGCCCTCAAGTAAAGGGAATACATTTCATTGGATCTATGGATGTATTAGCTAGGGCATTGTCTTCAATGGAGAAGAGTTTGCTCAGTAATAACAATTTCATCCGTCTTTAAAAAAGGCTTACCACCTATACTGTGATATGTGGAAGTTAAGAGGGTAAAAATTTATTTTTGAGATCCTTGTGTGTTGAAGGTACTGAAATTTTCCTGTTTGTTACATGATTTAGTTAAAGGACTGAGGATAAAAATGTAAAAGATTTTAGTTGTTAAATGAGCATAAAATATGTATTGCCATAACAAGGAAATTTGGAGGTTATTAGCAGACTCAATCATGGTGATTTTAGCGCTTCTGTGTACGGGCTGTTGGGAAGGTATGGATTCACCATGAAGATGATTTAAAATTTATGACATAACAAACAGACAAGCGCTGGGGCAGAATTGCATGACTGCATGCATGTTTACTTTAAGTGACCGCTTATGAGGGCAGAAATATTCATTCCTAAATCATTTGGTTTGAATTATTACAAGAAGGTGAAGAATCTTCTGCTGAACATGTCTTTTTAAATGTTTTCCTGATAATTATGCAAAAAATGCAGGAATGAATTATCTGAGAGTGGAAGTCCAACAGTTCACCCATCTCCACCCAACACTTGTAATAGCAATACCACAGTAGGATGAAGAGTATTACAACTGATTCTAAATTATAAGTGCTGAGAAGAGTGCCACCGATCAACTGTTTATTATATTCAACCCTTTGAACAGCATATGCAATTATTTGAAATTCCAAAGCAAAATTATGCAATGCCATTTACCTCTGTTTGCATTAGCCATGAAATACGTATTTGAAAACCTGAGAATACTCTTGTGCAACTGCCTTTCTTACCAAACCTTTTACAATAAATAAAGTGATTCATTTCAGTGTCTATTTCAATAAAGCTGTGGACGTAAGCTGAATTAAAATTCAAAGGGATTACATTTATAGTATCCTAATTTCATCATGGATTACCCAAGTGAAATTAAGTTCGGCTACTTATGGTAATGTGGACTTCAAATCTTTCCTAACACCTTGCCAAATGATATTTGATTTAACAATCTTGGTTTTTTTCTGCTGAGGGTATTTCAGCATATCCCCTCCTTAATCCTATGACTTGGCATAACTTATTGCAAGTGATATCTAGGAGATTTTCCATTTTGAAGCTTTGAACGAATTCTGCGATGCTGTAATTGGTGCATAAACAAGAAGGTTAAAACACTATCCAGAAGTAAGTAATTGGAATTTTTATTTAACAATTAGAGGAAATGGGGCAAAATGCTAGTTGAACTAGAAACAATCCAAGGGAGACGGAAGGAAGCTATGTATAGAAGAAATGTAGCATAGAGAATATAGGCCAGGAAGGTTAGACATAGTAAGTGAACATGAAGTAGATGACAATTGTTTAGGGCCAGGCTTACACAGCTGTGGGATAAAAAGTGCCTAAAGGGAAACAAAATCAAATAACGCCCCCAGGGCAGAAAATATTCCTGCGGCACTTCTTAATGGCTTAGGACTATGTAAGAGGAAGAGTTTTTATGGACTAATTGGTAGCCTGTATGAGGAAGGAAATTGAATGGAAGCTCTACCACTTAATACGCTA
The DNA here is from genome assembly GCF_022747635.1 of Hetaerina americana. NCBI lineage: Eukaryota > Metazoa > Arthropoda > Insecta > Odonata > Calopterygidae > Hetaerina > Hetaerina americana. The sequence goes on from NW_027286403.1 coordinate 5,668,829, forward strand.
AGTTATAACAAAAATAAATTCATATTAAGGACACAAACTGCACTTTGATGTTGGATGTCATCTCCAAGTAATTTCTAAAGAAAACACCACCGCCATATATATATAAATATTCCTGGGTAGGATGATGGGGAGACAATTTTTTTTATTTTGGTTACCATTTTCTATTATTTTCAAACCTTTAAAATAATGAATTTTATTGAATTCTCATGAGAAGTCATAAGGAGGAACTTTAGGAAATGCATATGATCAATTGAAAAAATGATTGAAAATGCCAACTAATTGAACAAGGAAAGACTGACGAGATGTAATTCACTCTATTGAATTATGAAGCAAAGGTCAGGAATTAGGAAAATGTATTTGTGATGTTTGAGACTGCCCAAAGGCACAGTTATAAGGTTAATGTTAAGAGAACTAAGAAAACCATTACAGAAGATAAGGTCCCTGCAATATGTGAGGACTAGGAAGAGGATCTTTTTGGCTATGAAAGTGTGTTCTTAGTTTCAATATAGAAATTAATGTTACATTTTCTTCAGTATGCATATAATAAGACTAGAAATTAAGCATAGCAAAATGACTCAATTTTATGCTTATTTTGGAGTTAATATTTGCTGCATTGTTGAGTGATGCATAATGCGCATCAGGTTAAATAATGGGATTGGATAGAGAATGGAGAGTGAATTCTCCAATCTGAAACAATTCCAATTGCCAGATGCCATTGTAATTGAGGCGGATGGAATTATAAACTTGAATAAGCTTTATGAATGACCAATCTCACATGCAACTTTCGACATATAAATATGGATACAATGATGATGGAAACATGGAGGGGCTTAGAGGCAAGCATAAATAAACCCTGGTATATAATAAATATTGAACGGGGCCAAACGTTCTGTGAAAATAAATTAAAATAGACTTGAGAAGAAGCTAATACTCCAGAATTAATTTTGTTGGAATGTATTTTTCCACTGACGAGGATAGTATTCCATTCTAGAGTGGAATTAGCAGAGAGAGTGTGGGATTACAGCACAGTCAGGCTGTCTAGTATGGAGGAGAATGAAGGAGAATGGGCCATTCGTGCTTCACGACTGAAAATATCGTAAATAGTGGCGAGGGTACACGTCATCTGACTTTGAATCACATATTCTTTGAATTAGGACCTTGTCAATTGTTGACTTAATGTGATTTCTTAAGTCTGAGCATTCTTTGCACTGCCTGCCTGGGTACTTAAAAAGTTGTAAAATGGATCATCTCTATTTTGCGAAGGCAAGGAATGGTGCAGACATGACCGCCAATTTTTTTTCAAACTTTTAACAACACTTGTTTCATTGTATGTTGTATTTTTGAAGTGTTCGCATTTCAAGTGAGCGTATTGACTGTCGGAATATTCCAGTTAAAGAGATTTATTTCAATTTCCTGCGTAAAGAAATCGTAAACATATCGATCGCCGGAATATTTGGCAAATATTTTCCCAAAGTCTTATGTTCATTTTACGTTCGTTTTGGGAACGCTCGCGATGCGAACGTATTAGCAATCTGAATATCGATATTTATAACAATTGTCATCCAACAATGGTCATAATAAAAACATCAGCTCCATGTTTCTGCAATCCTGAAGCGTCGGTCGATCACAAACGGAGGTAAAGGAACGTTGATTTATTTGCACTCCAATGAGCAATCTTGTTGATTTTATGGTATTAATTTATTTTTAACAAATACATCCTGTTAGATTATTTGTAGCTGTTTAAAAAAGATCCTTATTTTAATTTGAACTTATCGTCGTTACTCTTACTCAGAAGATCGTTGAAGCACTTGTTTTCATAACACGAGATCGTATGGATTTAAATAAAAAAAGTAAGTATTATATATGGTAACTATGGATGAACGTTGCAATAGCGATACAAAATAGGACTCTTCCGCACGGGAAACTGCAGGGACATATGCCTTATGGCGTTGTATATATTCACAACGAGTAGTTTAACATCCGAAAAGGTGTGGGCGATAAGTTTGATTTTCTTTTTTCCTTTCCAGGTTTTCTACTCTTTACATTTAACTTCCAAAAGCTTCTCACGGATAACCCAGCATTTAACTTCCTAAAGGATATCCAAGCCGAATTGCGGGAATACAAAATGGTAGGTTAAGATTATAGTTAGTAGATTTGTAGGAAACTAAAGAAATAGCTGTCGCTGCCATGTTCATCGTCGAAAGGTCGTCGAAGGATATGAGACGGCGGAATAAAATAACAGTTCCACTCGACGTGAAAAATATAATAATGACTAAGAAATCAGTACAAAGCAGTTGAAATTTAGTGAAAATGTTCTACGATCCAGACCATTTCATTCCTCTGTCTCTCATGTTGTGTATGTGACCTATGAACGTCATCCGCATATCCTGTTGATTTAATAATCTTGGCGTGGTACACATTTCCGCCAGGTAAAAAGAGCGAAACGGGTTGCATGAGCAACAGTGATGGACCTAATTGGTACACCTCGGTAGCCGTCACTATTCGTTCGATCTTCTTTGAGTACTTGAGTAACCGGTTGCAATTATTACTCTCTTTTCGGGTAACATACATTAAGGGGCACAAAGGTTGTTTACATCAGCGGCCTATAAGGGAGATCAAGCAACTAAACCGTGGCCTTTTATTTTCCAAGAAATGAACAGCACTCATTCAGATAACTTGAGAATTTTTATTTAACAGAGAAAATACTTTTTACTTGGATCAATATAGAGTCCAAAGTTTAGGCTCCAGCAAATATTCCATTCTCTTTTCAGGATGTAACATTGTAGGTCCAGAGCTGAGAATGTAAAAATCATCATAAGCGCACACACCTAGTTTTAACATAAATGGGCTTAACTCAGATGCTGAGGGTTATTTTTGTACCTAACCCATGCTGGCATTGCTTATAGATCTCATCAAGGAAACATATTTCTTTTTAATGAAATAGTTATAGTCTTTTGAACATTTTTGCATGGGAAGGAAAAGGAAGTAGCCAAAGTAAATGTGTATTGTGTGTGTTATGCTCATGGCCTATAACGTCCACTTTTTGTATTCCTTCTTCAATACCGTCCCATTTCTTTCATGCCATGTTCCCTAAATTTACGCCAAAAAGACAGGTGATAATGGGATACTCTGTCTTTTCTACTTGTTCAAAACAGTCCATTCAGATTTTTCATTCAGTATTCGCCATGTCAAACAAACCAAATCAAGTACTTCAGCTGTAATCATCCCCAGGGACAATATTGTAATCTATGAGTTTCTAATGTTAGTACGCAGCATGAAAATTATGGTTCAAGTGTGGCATCCACCCCTGGGAAGTGTGTATGGTTGTAGCAAGGCTTTTCCATATCTATGTATAATGATGATATAAACTCTCTGCTAGTTTTGTGCTTTTTTGAACATTTTACATGCTTGGCAATTTACTCCTGATTAAGATATACTTTGGAGTCCCTCAGAATCCTAATATCTTATATGGGATTCATTCCTCTCAGGAAAACACATAGATTATTACGTTGCTAAATATTTGTTCATATGTCAACATGTTGTGCTAACCGGTTATTCACGAGGTTTCACTGTTTTAGAAATAGGGGAAGAATGCATTACTTAGCTGGGTGTACTGTCTGGCTAGCATTGATTCAGGATGTGATTAAAATAAAAGCTTACAAAATGTTTGATTGTGGAATTCACACCCTGAGATTTACAAAGCTGGAATAACTAATTAAATGAAAATACTGCAAGAATTTGATGTTAATTCCATTCAGTGTCCATTATGCATATCTGTCTTCTTTATCTATTCTGAGCAGAGTTCAGGTGATGCAGGCAGAGGTTTAGGAGACGATGGTGCTTTACCTACCGCAGCATATGAAGAATCAAAGAGTAAACAAGCTGAACCTTTGGATAACAAGAGAATAATATCTTGCGATGGTGATACTGTCCCCACTGAAGTTTTTGAAGAATCATATGATAAACAGGAGGATGCTTTGGAGGAAAAGGAAAAAGACGAATGTGAACTTTTTGTAAAGATGCACAAATTGTTTGGGCAGTGTCCACCAGTTTACAAATGAGGCATGTACGTGTTCTACATTGTACATGTGGGAATTCGATTCCATATAAACGGAAAGTAAGTCCATGGAAACTTCTAGAACGTTCAAGATGTCAAAGCCTTGAATTATAACCCCTTTTCCTTAGAACAAGTAATGCAGTACAAATTATTTAATATTTAAGTTTATCCAGCTCTCTTTTTATCGTCTCCACAAAGGACGCCCTTGAGCCAATGAAATGCTGCATCCAAAATGGAAATCTTATACGATACCGACCTCTTCGAGATTTACGGAGGGCGGTTCTGTTTAGGAATGCTCTCGATAATATTCAGAAAAGATTTATTTAACCAATGGAAAATCTGATGCATTAAACTCCATCCAAGAGGGAGTTCAGTGAGTATTAAGCATTCTAGAATCTGCAAAATTTTTAATACCTGGGGTAAAACACATCTTTATTATCCCTGAATTAGGGCTTCTAAGGTTAGGTACTCACTTGAGTTTTTCAAACTAATCTTGAGAAGGCTATACCATTCTCAATTTTTGGGCAGTACTGCCTTTTTCATCCTGGTCCCCTTCTGTTTTAATCAGTTTGCTCATGCTAAACCCTGCATGTTACTCTCAGAGCCGTGGTAAATCAAGCCCTCCAAAGGTTTAGCAGTTTCTATGAGTATAAAACAGCACATTGTACACTTAGTACACTCAATAATAGTTTGTCAAATTGAACCTTTCCTTTGCCTTTTTCTTCTAAGCGCTTTGTTAATGCCAATTCCCTGTATTTCCATGCACTGTGATTCGGATCAAAAGATTGCTGTGGTTTGCATCTGCCCAGGCAAGGGATAGTGACACTGCTGCAATAATTTTCATTTTCTTTCAGAGTTTTGAAATCACCTCCATTCCTAACCTTATGAACTATTCCTTTTACATTATTATTTGTTCATTTTGTTTTCATTTCTGTTGTTTTTTAAAAATCATTTCATTCATAAAGAAAACTAGCTTCTTTCTTTTATTTTTTGTTGAGTTCTTGTGATTATTTGTTTGGTTTTTAAATTATGTTGAGTTGCATATTAATGTTAAATTCTATTGCTCAAATTACTCGAACATGTTTTCATTTAAAAAGGCATTAGTTTTTAATTATCTTAGTAGTTTTGTGAAATGTTTCCTTTTGCTGTGGAATAATTCAAGGCATAGTTTTCAATTTTCAAGTATTTTCATTCTCTTATATTAATTTTCTCTTATGCTAACTTCCTACCCTCTGAGTTTTCCCTCTTTCTCATCCCCTACCTATCCTACCTTGTTTCCAATTCATCGTTACTTTCAAGACATCAGAGAGGATTTAATTACTGCTTGTAATAAAGCTAGCCGTTAAAATCTAACTTCAAGAAGGATTTCAAAGGTGAGAATCCCAGGATGCTGTTATGCATCTCTAAACTTGTAATAATTTTTTTTGTCCGAGTCACATTATTATGCACACATTGTTTGAAATGTCAATAATGTCAACAATTAAGACCAAACATTGCAATGGGTATATTTGGTACCCAAATGACACTTAACAACCAAGTGATATTTGTAGTGGTAACTACATTGATCAGCTACTCTATGGGAAGTGCAAGTCCCATTACTCTTGATTAGGTGACGCCGATGTATGCAGATGAAAGGAATCCTTTTGGAAATGAAAGTGAAGACAGACACCTGGCTTAGGCAAACGAATGAAGGTAGATACTTTGTATGGAAAGACGTGAGCATACTTAAGGAAAAGGTACTTATTTTTATGCATGATATTTTATTTTTCTATGCTTATGCTGTGTGCATTTACAAGTTTATACATATTGACATGATGATCTGTTGCATAATTTTCAATTTTGAAACCATATAGGTCATCCATTTCTGCAGTTTCTTTATTTATTCATCACCAACCATTCTTTTTCATGTTATTTTCTGTAACTTTCTGGGGCAGTGATTACCCTCAGGGTCGCTGTGACATGGCACAGTAGGACGATGCCTTTGGTTTTGCAAAGGGATCGTGATGGACCGGCCATAGACCTTCTGTTCTTTTTGCTTTTTGTTCATACCATATAGGGTACCATTCTCTACTGCAACAAGCACTATCCACATCAGTATGTGAATAGTGCATGTGCTCCAAATTTAATTGATTCATTTGGAAGGTCTGAAGTGGGTTCCAACGAGCTGGCATGGTACCTCCTGGGTGGCACAAGGAAACCCATGCAATCACTGGTGCATACATTCCGTAAGGTGACAAAGTCATTGTTGCCTTATTAAGTAGAATGACCACCATTATTAATATAAACATGCATCATAGTATGAAATTCATTTGAAAATTCAATTATTTTAACATTTGAAAATAAATTTAATGGCCTTGATAGGATCCAAGGAAAATGTGAAATAATGGATGAAGGTACGGGTAAGTTCAGGCAGGTATAATATGTATTTTGGAGGGATTGTAGTAAGTCTCATTATTTATTAAATTGGATCGTCAAGGTGTTCTGCCAAGTAAAATTATCCCTTTATTTACTTAAAGGTGCAGATATGATCCAATGGAAGGATAAATGAGTACAGGGTGATTTCATTTTATATGCACCATAATCACATATATAATCTGGCATAAGACAGTAGGCTTGTTTTCCCACCTGGAGTTTTGGGATATAACAGTCAATGCTCGTGAGCTTATCATTCTAGTGTTCTTCTGGTGACTCATTCGGAGTGTGCATTTAGTGAGGATTGTACTTCAAATATTTGCATAGATATAACGGGTATATAATAATTCGGGATATTGAATTTTTATCTTGAAAAAGCCACTGAAAAGTGTTTTCCATGATGGGTAGAATCCCAATAATATAGGTTAATGTGGCACGATTGTGCTTGTTGTAAGAAGTCAGCACTGCCTGAAATAAAAGGGACGCAGTTAAGATGAGGTGATCTTTTTCTGCATGGAAAATATTGAAATCTTAAATTATATGCCCTCATAGTGGATATATTTATGTAATGCTTTTTACATCAATGGCTAATATGAAATCACAAGCAAGATATGGGACAAATAAGGGACATGGAGAAGGTGTTGTTTTTTTCATGTAACTTTCCCAGCTAAAATCTAGAATTTTTAATCGATATGAGGATTTGGTGACTTCTTTCCTAAAAATCAATGCCTAAAAAATTCCTTTGAATCCAGGACTTGTTTTCCAAATGTTATTTCAACTCAGCAAAGAGAGCCGAGGCAGTGAATTTGATAGGGCTTCTGATTTTGGAAATGTATCTTTAAGCATTCTCCTTTGGTGAAAACTATATAAATGATAAAAAATCAACTGTGTGTAAAAAGAGACCTTGGCAGGTATGAATTATTAAACATTATCTGATTGAGTGTGACTGGTTGTTTCCATTATTTTATTAGTCATGTTTTTATTGCAGGTATTTATATTTTATTTGTGGCAGTGCCACTGGAATACATTTAAGAGAAGGCAAAAGATGTCACTTGCGAAGATTGGATTTTGACCAAAACGTAATCACTCCAATAAATCTTATCACATATTGATTAAAAAATGTTGAGCTGCTCAAATTTATAGCTTTTTCTTTACCAGACTGAATATAACCTTCCACAAATCCTTATCACAAAATCATTGAGAAAGTGGCCAAACCTTTCTTGGATGAGCATGGAGAACAGTATTTTGTCACGTGCTATATATGGAGTAATGAAAACCTTGAGAAACCTATTACTTCAGGGTAGAAAACCTTTAAAACTGCATTTTCCAGAAAAGCTGTAGAACGCAAAGATATCAGCAATGTAACTTATCTTTGGTACGGGTATCCCTTTGCATTCACAGGTTTTTCTCATGGTTATTGTTTCCCAGCCTTTGTTTTGCCTATAAATGATCAACTCTGTGTTGTTGGCTTATCTAGAATTCTCATGGCTTTGTAGAGGGGAACATTTATCCACTAACTGCAGATCTGCTGGGATATTATCTCAAATTAAGTAAGCCTTAGTGCAAGTTTAAAAATTGTATCCAACATGAGCGTTAATATATCAAAATGGTAGCATATGAAATACACAAACCATTAATAAGGGAATATGAATGATTTGCTTGAATTTCTGCCCTCAAGTAAAGGGAATACATTTCATTGGATCTATGGATGTATTAGCTAGGGCATTGTCTTCAATGGAGAAGAGTTTGCTCAGTAATAACAATTTCATCCGTCTTTAAAAAAGGCTTACCACCTATACTGTGATATGTGGAAGTTAAGAGGGTAAAAATTTATTTTTGAGATCCTTGTGTGTTGAAGGTACTGAAATTTTCCTGTTTGTTACATGATTTAGTTAAAGGACTGAGGATAAAAATGTAAAAGATTTTAGTTGTTAAATGAGCATAAAATATGTATTGCCATAACAAGGAAATTTGGAGGTTATTAGCAGACTCAATCATGGTGATTTTAGCGCTTCTGTGTACGGGCTGTTGGGAAGGTATGGATTCACCATGAAGATGATTTAAAATTTATGACATAACAAACAGACAAGCGCTGGGGCAGAATTGCATGACTGCATGCATGTTTACTTTAAGTGACCGCTTATGAGGGCAGAAATATTCATTCCTAAATCATTTGGTTTGAATTATTACAAGAAGGTGAAGAATCTTCTGCTGAACATGTCTTTTTAAATGTTTTCCTGATAATTATGCAAAAAATGCAGGAATGAATTATCTGAGAGTGGAAGTCCAACAGTTCACCCATCTCCACCCAACACTTGTAATAGCAATACCACAGTAGGATGAAGAGTATTACAACTGATTCTAAATTATAAGTGCTGAGAAGAGTGCCACCGATCAACTGTTTATTATATTCAACCCTTTGAACAGCATATGCAATTATTTGAAATTCCAAAGCAAAATTATGCAATGCCATTTACCTCTGTTTGCATTAGCCATGAAATACGTATTTGAAAACCTGAGAATACTCTTGTGCAACTGCCTTTCTTACCAAACCTTTTACAATAAATAAAGTGATTCATTTCAGTGTCTATTTCAATAAAGCTGTGGACGTAAGCTGAATTAAAATTCAAAGGGATTACATTTATAGTATCCTAATTTCATCATGGATTACCCAAGTGAAATTAAGTTCGGCTACTTATGGTAATGTGGACTTCAAATCTTTCCTAACACCTTGCCAAATGATATTTGATTTAACAATCTTGGTTTTTTTCTGCTGAGGGTATTTCAGCATATCCCCTCCTTAATCCTATGACTTGGCATAACTTATTGCAAGTGATATCTAGGAGATTTTCCATTTTGAAGCTTTGAACGAATTCTGCGATGCTGTAATTGGTGCATAAACAAGAAGGTTAAAACACTATCCAGAAGTAAGTAATTGGAATTTTTATTTAACAATTAGAGGAAATGGGGCAAAATGCTAGTTGAACTAGAAACAATCCAAGGGAGACGGAAGGAAGCTATGTATAGAAGAAATGTAGCAAAGAGAATATAGGCCAGGAAGGTTAGACATAGTAAGTGAACATGAAGTAGATGACAATTGTTTAGGGCCAGGCTTACACAGCTGTGGGATAAAAAGTGCCTAAAGGGAAACAAAATCAAATAACGCCCCCAGGGCAGAAAATATTCCTGCGGCACTTCTTAATGGCTTAGGACTATGTAAGAGGAAGAGTTTTTATGGACTAATTGGTAGCCTGTATGAGGAAGGAAATTGAATGGAAGCTCTACCACTTAATACGCTAAGTTATAACAAAAATAAATTCATATTAAGGACACAAACTGCACTTTGATGTTGGATGTCATCTCCAAGTAATTTCTAAAGAAAACACCACCGCCATATATATATAAATATTCCTGGGTAGGATGATGGGGAGACAATTTTTTTTATTTTGGTTACCATTTTCTATTATTTTCAAACCTTTAAAATAATGAATTTTATTGAATTCTCATGAGAAGTCATAAGGAGGAACTTTAGGAAATGCATATGATCAATTGAAAAAATGATTGAAAATGCCAACTAATTGAACAAGGAAAGACTGACGAGATGTAATTCACTCTATTGAATTATGAAGCAAAGGTCAGGAATTAGGAAAATGTATTTGTGATGTTTGAGACTGCCCAAAGGCACAGTTATAAGGTTAATGTTAAGAGAACTAAGAAAACCATTACAGAAGATAAGGTCCCTGCAATATGTGAGGACTAGGAAGAGGATCTTTTTGGCTATGAAAGTGTGTTCTTAGTTTCAATATAGAAATTAATGTTACATTTTCTTCAGTATGCATATAATAAGACTAGAAATTAAGCATAGCAAAATGACTCAATTTTATGCTTATTTTGGAGTTAATATTTGCTGCATTGTTGAGTGATGCATAATGCGCATCAGGTTAAATAATGGGATTGGATAGAGAATGGAGAGTGAATTCTCCAATCTGAAACAATTCCAATTGCCAGATGCCATTGTAATTGAGGCGGATGGAATTATAAACTTGAATAAGCTTTATGAATGACCAATCTCACATGCAACTTTCGACATATAAATATGGATACAATGATGATGGAAACATGGAGGGGCTTAGAGGCAAGCATAAATAAACCCTGGTATATAATAAATATTGAACGGGGCCAAACGTTCTGTGAAAATAAATTAAAATAGACTTGAGAAGAAGCTAATACTCCAGAATTAATTTTGTTGGAATGTATTTTTCCACTGACGAGGATAGTATTCCATTCTAGAGTGGAATTAGCAGAGAGAGTGTGGGATTACAGCACAGTCAGGCTGTCTAGTATGGAGGAGAATGAAGGAGAATGGGCCATTCGTGCTTCACGACTGAAAATATCGTAAATAGTGGCGAGGGTACACGTCATCTGACTTTGAATCACATATTCTTTGAATTAGGACCTTGTCAATTGTTGACTTAATGTGATTTCTTAAGTCTGAGCATTCTTTGCACTGCCTGCCTGGGTACTTAAAAAGTTGTAAAATGGATCATCTCTATTTTGCGAAGGCAAGGAATGGTGCAGACATGACCGCCAATTTTTTTTCAAACTTTTAACAACACTTGTTTCATTGTATGTTGTATTTTTGAAGTGTTCGCATTTCAAGTGAGCGTATTGACTGTCGGAATATTCCAGTTAAAGAGATTTATTTCAATTTCCTGCGTAAAGAAATCGTAAACATATCGATCGCCGGAATATTTGGCAAATATTTTCCCAAAGTCTTATGTTCATTTTACGTTCGTTTTGGGAACGCTCGCGATGCGAACGTATTAGCAATCTGAATATCGATATTTATAACAATTGTCATCCAACAATGGTCATAATAAAAACATCAGCTCCATGTTTCTGCAATCCTGAAGCGTCGGTCGATCACAAACGGAGGTAAAGGAACGTTGATTTATTTGCACTCCAATGAGCAATCTTGTTGATTTTATGGTATTAATTTATTTTTAACAAATACATCCTGTTAGATTATTTGTAGCTGTTTAAAAAAGATCCTTATTTTAATTTGAACTTATCGTCGTTACTCTTACTCAGAAGATTGTTGAAGCACTTGTTTTCATAACACGAGATCGTATGGATTTAAATAAAAAAAGTAAGTATTATATATGGTAACTATGGATGAACGTTGCAATAGCGATACAAAATAGGACTCTTCCGCACGGGAAACTGCAGGGACATATGCCTTATGGCGTTGTATATATTCACAACGAGTAGTTTAACATCCGAAAAGGTGTGGGCGATAAGTTTGATTTTCTTTTTTCCTTTCCAGGTTTTCTACTCTTTACATTTAACTTCCAAAAGCTTCTCACGGATAACCCAGCATTTAACTTCCTAAAGGATATCCAAGCCGAATTGCGGGAATACAAAATGGTAGGTTAAGATTATAGTTAGTAGATTTGTAGGAAACTAAAGAAATAGCTGTCGCTGCCATGTTCATCGTCGAAAGGTCGTCGAAGGATATGAGACGGCGGAATAAAATAACAGTTCCACTCGACGTGAAAAATATAATAATGACTAAGAAATCAGTACAAAGCAGTTGAAATTTAGTGAAAATGTTCTACGATCCAGACCATTTCATTCCTCTGTCTCTCATGTTGTGTATGTGACCTATGAACGTCATCCGCATATCCTGTTGATTTAATAATCTTGGCGTGGTACACATTTCCGCCAGGTAAAAAGAGCGAAACGGGTTGCATGAGCAACAGTGATGGACCTAATTGGTACACCTCGGTAGCCGTCACTATTCGTTCGATCTTCTTTGAGTACTTGAGTAACCGGTTGCAATTATTACTCTCTTTTCGGGTAACATACATTAAGGGGCACAAAGGTTGTTTACATCAGCGGCCTATAAGGGAGATCAAGCAACTAAACCGTGGCCTTTTATTTTCCAAGAAATGAACAGCACTCATTCAGATAACTTGAGAATTTTTATTTAACAGAGAAAATACTTTTTACTTGGATCAATATAGAGTCCAAAGTTTAGGCTCCAGCAAATATTCCATTCTCTTTTCAGGATGTAACATTGTAGGTCCAGAGCTGAGAATGTAAAAATCATCATAAGCGCACACACCTAGTTTTAACATAAATGGGCTTAACTCAGATGCTGAGGGTTATTTTTGTACCTAACCCATGCTGGCATTGCTTATAGATCTCATCAAGGAAACATATTTCTTTTTAATGAAATAGTTATAGTCTTTTGAACATTTTTGCATGGGAAGGAAAAGGAAGTAGCCAAAGTAAATGTGTATTGTGTGTGTTATGCTCATGGCCTATAACGTCCACTTTTTGTATTCCTTCTTCAATACCGTCCCATTTCTTTCATGCCATGTTCCCTAAATTTACGCCAAAAAGACAGGTGATAATGGGATACTCTGTCTTTTCTACTTGTTCAAAACAGTCCATTCAGATTTTTCATTCAGTATTCGCCATGTCAAACAAACCAAATCAAGTACTTCAGCTGTAATCATCCCCAGGGACAATATTGTAATCTATGAGTTTCTAATGTTAGTACGCAGCATGAAAATTATGGTTCAAGTGTGGCATCCACCCCTGGGAAGTGTGTATGGTTGTAGCAAGGGCTTTTCCATATCTATGTATAATGATGATATAAACTCTCTGCTAGTTTTGTGCTTTTTTGAACATTTTACATGCTTGGCAATTTACTCCTGATTAAGATATACTTTGGAGTCCCTCAGAATCCTAATATCTTATATGGGATTCATTCCTCTCAGGAAAACACATAGATTATTACGTTGCTAAATATTTGTTCATATGTCAACATGTTGTGCTAACCGGTTATTCACGAGGTTTCACTGTTTTAGAAATAGGGGAAGAATGCATTACTTAGCTGGGTGTACTGTCTGGCTAGCATTGATTCAGGATGTGATTAAAATAAAAGCTTACAAAATGTTTGATTGTGGAATTCACACCCTGAGATTTACAAAGCTGGAATAACTAATTAAATGAAAATACTGCAAGAATTTGATGTTAATTCCATTCAGTGTCCATTATGCATATCTGTCTTCTTTATCTATTCTGAGCAGAGTTCAGGTGATGCAGGCAGAGGTTTAGGAGACGATGGTGCTTTACCTACCGCAGCATATGAAGAATCAAAGAGTAAACAAGCTGAACCTTTGGATAACAAGAGAATAATATCTTGCGATGGTGATACTGTCCCCACTGAAGTTTTTGAAGAATCATATGATAAACAGGAGGATGCTTTGGAGGAAAAGGAAAAAGACGAATGTGAACTTTTTGTAAAGATGCACAAATTGTTTGGGCAGTGTCCCACCAGTTTACAAATGAGGCATGTACGTGTTCTACATTGTACATGTGGGAATTCGATTCCATATAAACGGAAAGTAAGTCCATGGAAACTTCTAGAACGTTCAAGATGTCAAAGCCTTGAATTATAACCCCTTTTCCTTAGAACAAGTAATGCAGTACAAATTATTTAATATTTAAGTTTATCCAGCTCTCTTTTTATCGTCTCCACAAAGGACGCCCTTGAGCCAATGAAATGCTGCATCCAAAATGGAAATCTTATACGATACCGACCTCTTCGAGATTTACGGAGGGCGGTTCTGTTTAGGAATGCTCTCGATAATATTCAGAAAAGATTTATTTAACCAATGGAAAATCTGATGCATTAAACTCCATCCAAGAGGGAGTTCAGTGAGTATTAAGCATTCTAGAATCTGCAAAATTTTTAATACCTGGGGTAAAACACATCTTTATTATCCCTGAATTAGGGCTTCTAAGGTTAGGTACTCACTTGAGTTTTTCAAACTAATCTTGAGAAGGCTATACCATTCTCAATTTTTGGGCAGTACTGCCTTTTTCATCCTGGTCCCCTTCTGTTTTAATCAGTTTGCTCATGCTAAACCCTGCATGTTACTCTCAGAGCCGTGGTAAATCAAGCCCTCCAAAGGTTTAGCAGTTTCTATGAGTATAAAACAGCACATTGTACACTTAGTACACTCAATAATAGTTTGTCAAATTGAACCTTTCCTTTGCCTTTTTCTTCTAAGCGCTTTGTTAATGCCAATTCCCTGTATTTCCATGCACTGTGATTCGGATCAAAAGATTGCTGTGGTTTGCATCTGCCCAGGCAAGGGATAGTGACACTGCTGCAATAATTTTCATTTTCTTTCAGAGTTTTGAAATCACCTCCATTCCTAACCTTATGAACTATTCCTTTTACATTATTATTTGTTCATTTTGTTTTCATTTCTGTTGTTTTTTAAAAATCATTTCATTCATAAAGAAAACTAGCTTCTTTCTTTTATTTTTTGTTGAGTTCTTGTGATTATTTGTTTGGTTTTTAAATTATGTTGAGTTGCATATTAATGTTAAATTCTATTGCTCAAATTACTCGAACATGTTTTCATTTAAAAAGGCATTAGTTTTTAATTATCTTAGTAGTTTTGTGAAATGTTTCCTTTTGCTGTGGAATAATTCAAGGCATAGTTTTCAATTTTCAAGTATTTTCATTCTCTTATATTAATTTTCTCTTATGCTAACTTCCTACCCTCTGAGTTTTCCCTCTTTCTCATCCCCTACCTATCCTACCTTGTTTCCAATTCATCGTTACTTTCAAGACATCAGAGAGGATTTAATTACTGCTTGTAATAAAGCTAGCCGTTAAAATCTAACTTCAAGAAGGATTTCAAAGGTGAGAATCCCAGGATGCTGTTATGCATCTCTAAACTTGTAATAATTTTTTTTGTCCGAGTCACATTATTATGCACACATTGTTTGAAATGTCAATAATGTCAACAATTAAGACCAAACATTGCAATGGGTATATTTGGTACCCAAATGACACTTAACAACCAAGTGATATTTGTAGTGGTAACTACATTGATCAGCTACTCTATGGGAAGTGCAAGTCCCATTACTCTTGATTAGGTGACGCCGATGTATGCAGATGAAAGGAATCCTTTTGGAAATGAAAGTGAAGACAGACACCTGGCTTAGGCAAACGAATGAAGGTAGATACTTTGTATGGAAAGACGTGAGCATACTTAAGGAAAAGGTACTTATTTTTATGCATGATATTTTATTTTTCTATGCTTATGCTGTGTGCATTTACAAGTTTATACATATTGACATGATGATCTGTTGCATAATTTTCAATTTTGAAACCATATAGGTCATCCATTTCTGCAGTTTCTTTATTTATTCATCACCAACCATTCTTTTTCATGTTATTTTCTGTAACTTTCTGGGGCAGTGATTACCCTCAGGGTCGCTGTGACATGGCACAGTAGGACGATGCCTTTGGTTTTGCAAAGGGATCGTGATGGACCGGCCATAGACCTTCTGTTCTTTTTGCTTTTTGTTCATACCATATAGGGTACCATTCTCTACTGCAACAAGCACTATCCACATCAGTATGTGAATAGTGCATGTGCTCCAAATTTAATTGATTCATTTGGAAGGTCTGAAGTGGGTTCCAACGAGCTGGCATGGTACCTCCTGGGTGGCACAAGGAAACCCATGCAATCACTGGTGCATACATTCCGTAAGGTGACAAAGTCATTGTTGCCTTATTAAGTAGAATGACCACCATTATTAATATAAACATGCATCATAGTATGAAATTCATTTGAAAATTCAATTATTTTAACATTTGAAAATAAATTTAATGGCCTTGATAGGATCCAAGGAAAATGTGAAATAATGGATGAAGGTACGGGTAAGTTCAGGCAGGTATAATATGTATTTTGGAGGGATTGTAGTAAGTCTCATTATTTATTAAATTGGATCGTCAAGGTGTTCTGCCAAGTAAAATTATCCCTTTATTTACTTAAAGGTGCAGATATGATCCAATGGAAGGATAAATGAGTACAGGGTGATTTCATTTTATATGCACCATAATCACATATATAATCTGGCATAAGACAGTAGGCTTGTTTTCCCACCTGGAGTTTTGGGATATAACAGTCAATGCTCGTGAGCTTATCATTCTAGTGTTCTTCTGGTGACTCATTCGGAGTGTGCATTTAGTGAGGATTGTACTTCAAATATTTGCATAGATATAACGGGTATATAATAATTCGGGATATTGAATTTTTATCTTGAAAAAGCCACTGAAAAGTGTTTTCCATGATGGGTAGAATCCCAATAATATAGGTTAATGTGGCACGATTGTGCTTGTTGTAAGAAGTCAGCACTGCCTGAAATAAAAAGGACGCAGTTAAGATGAGGTGATCTTTTTCTGCATGGAAAATATTGAAATCTTAAATTATATGCCCTCATAGTGGATATATTTATGTAATGCTTTTTACATCAATGGCTAATATGAAATCACAAGCAAGATATGGGACAAATAAGGGACATGGAGAAGGTGTTGTTTTTTTCATGTAACTTTCCCAGCTAAAATCTAGAATTTTTAATCGATATGAGGATTTGGTGACTTCTTTCCTAAAAATCAATGCCTAAAAAATTCCTTTGAATCCAGGACTTGTTTTCCAAATGTTATTTCAACTCAGCAAAGAGAGCCGAGGCAGTGAATTTGATAGGGCTTCTGATTTTGGAAATTTATCTTTAAGCATGTTGGAATCGGTGACATCCAAAATTATTAGATGAGCTAGGCAGGGAATAACTCATAGAGCCAAGTTAAAATTACAGATGATATCTCTTGCAAAAATTGGATGGATATCTCTTTAGCAAAAACATTGAAAATGTTGTTTAAGCCCATCATACTCTGAGAGGCGAGATCATGTCCATAAAATTAGGCAGATCAAGTGTTGAAAAAATAGACAACCTGTATATCTCTGTTGCAAACATTTATGGGTCAGAATAACATTGTCTGACCTTAATAGGGGGAAATGTATTTTACGTCAAAATTAGTCTGGTGTGTAATCACCCTCAGCCACACACCAGCAGTGGCTTACAGAGTACTATAAAACTAAAAACTAACCATCATATCTACCATCAAATTATTATATTACTTCTGACAGTTACATGATATGGGGAGGAGTACAAAGTGTCTAATTGATGCCTGGATTGGAGAACTGTGTACTGAATTCACAGTTGCACCAGTTTCAGTACTGATGATACCCTTGGTGAGGGATTAATCACTGAAAATGGTGCTGACATTAGGTTATCTCTAATAAGAACACTATATGAGTCCATTACAGAAGACCAATCACTTGAAATGGCACTCTTTTTAATGGAGACATTTGAGATGACACTTTATTTGCACCCGCTGTCTCCGAATATTACTGTTCAGTGCACTGAGCTTAAGCATTTTCATAAATTATAGGTGGCCCCACCTTTGTAAGAGATGTTAGCTTCACAAATGTTATAATTTATTTCATCTCCGGAAGATATGGTGATATGAAAACAAAAATCACTCTTTCTCTGGGCACTGTTACTTTCCATATCATCAAAATGAAATTCATAGTTTGTCACATGACTAATGTCATGAAAATTATGATTCTTACTCTCCAAGTCTTGTGGTAGCTTGTGGGAAGCTATGGATGCATTCATCAAAACAGTTCCTGAAGTAATATGTGCACCGATATGAAGAATAAGTACTACTTTCATATTTTTTATTAAAATGAACATGATTCTACTTGGGCAGCCAAGATAAATATAACATTTAACGGGACGGCAAACAATTAAGTGACAGATTCTTTCCTGTTGAATATTCAATGAGGTGTATGCCTCCTATATGCATATTTGTACTCAAATAACTATGTGTATATAAATAATAGTAAAATTGCAATGATCTTCCTTGTCAACATAATTGTCCTTTTTTTAATTATTTTTTATTTAACCCACCATTTTTCTGCAAGCTGTAAGGGATCAGAATAATGTTTTAACCTTCTTTTATACCGCATTAATTTCACCCATCCTCTGCAAACTTGAGATGAAAAGGTTTGTCTCTAAATACTATGCATGCCCTCATAATGATTTTTCCATTATTCTGCCAGTTGATTCCCTTAGTTTAATATTGATCCTTTCATCCTCTCTTTTTCCTGACTATGTTTTCAATTACCTTCTCTGATCTATTTATTATACATTTCTTCTGTACCCTATGGTTTTCTAATCTCTCTCCTGGTTATATTCCTATTCTTTCATTTGTGACTTTGTCCATACTTTTTTTTTCAAGGGTCCACTCTGCACTCAACTCTAGTCATCTCTTATTTTTATTTGGTTTTTGGCGCATTGCTCCAGAATTTTCTCATTATTTTTTAAATCTTCTACATCCCAATCAATTTTCTCTATATATGCACTTCAATTAAATTTAAACTTATGATAATCTGACTCTACACTGGAATCCAGGAAACTGAAACTGATGATGGATAAATATTGTTGTCTTGGTAATTAGTAATAGAATAAATGCTGAACATGATGTAAATTTTAATATGTTTCCCTCTAGTCCCTATTTGAAAACTTAAGCCATATTCTGTGTTTGATTGTGTGTTGCCGTCAATGCCTCAGAGCAAGAATTTTGAATGATGATTCCTGCATAGGCACAACCTCTCTTGCAGGCAGGCAAGAAAACAGTTTTGGATGGCTGAAGTCCTTATTTTATCATCACAGATTCATGATTACGTTTCTGTGCAATGTAGAAAACTGGCCAAACAGTAGACATGGTTTCTGATTGTATTCCTTGATAGTGCTTATATTATTACACTAAAAATGAATTCATTCCTATGGCTTCTCAGCCCTTAAATTAAACTTGAAATTGTGATGCAATTGAAAATGAACCCAATCAAGTTTTTCAGTTTAAATCCTCAGTGACAATATGGTAACCATTTGAGTTTCAAGTTGTAGCTCACAAAAGAAAAATTCAGGTTCAAAAGTGGCATCCATCCTTGGGGAGTGTTTGTTTGCAACAAGTCGTTGTTTTAATAATTTTTCCAAAAAATATTTTGTTGATATGTTAATTCGTCAAGCCGACCGCATATTCACCAGGTTTCAGTGTTTTAAAATTAGAGGAAGAATGCATTATTTAGCTGGATGTTCCATTAATTAGTATACTGCCTGGCTAGGGTTGACTCAGGAAGTGAATAAAATAAATGACTACAAAATGTTTATTGAGGAATTCATAGCCTGAGGACTAAATAGTTGGAATGACTAAATTAATGAAAAATTGCAAGAATTTGATGTTAATTCAATTCAGTGTCCATTATGCATTTCTGTCTTCTCTATCTATTTTGAGCAGAGCTCTCAGGGAGCAGATGCAGGCAGAAGTTCAAGAGACAATGGTGTTCTACCTACTGAAGCATGTTCAGAAACAAAGCATAAACAAGCAGAAGATTTGAATATAAAGAAAATGAGATCCTGCGATAGTGATACTCTCCCCACAGAAGGATTTACAGAACCAGAGGATAAACAGGAGCAAGGGTTGGAAAATCAAAGAATGAAATCCTGCAATGATGAGCCTGTGTACATTGAGGAATTTGCAGAATCAAATGATAAACAGAAGGAATATGTATATAGGAAGAAATAGAGATACTGCGAATTTTATGTAAAAAAATACAAAATGGTTTGAGCAGTCCCACCAGTGTACAAATGAGGCATGTATACTGCCTACATTGTAAATGTGGGAACTCAATTTCATATCTTCTGAAAGTAAGTCTGGGGAAAATATTCACCTTCTAGATTTGTATTATAATAATTTATAATAGTCATAGTTTGAACGATGAACCTTTTGTATACAACAATCATGCAGCATATATTGTTCAATATTTCATTTCATTCATTCCACTTTACATTGTTTCCACATAGAATGCCCAAGGGCCAATGGAACGTTACTTCCAAAATGGCAGACTAATGAGATTCTGGCCCCCTCAAGAACTGAGAAAAACAGTGCTTCTTAAGAATGCTATTACAAATATTCAGAAAAGAATAATTTAATCATTTGAATACCTGAAACATAACACTCCATCCAAGAGGGAGTTCAGTGAGTATTAAGGATTCTAGAATCTGTAAAATCCAAAATACATGATGTGGTACACATTTTTATTATTCCTGGTCCGCTTCTGTTTGATGCAGTTTGTGATATTTATATTTATGTTTCTCAAGCTAAACTCTGCCTGCTAACCTCTGAGCCTGTGTAATTCAAGGACTAAAAACCATTCGCATTTTTAATAAGTATTAGATTGCACATTGTATATTTATTAGACTCAATAATAATTTGCCAAAATGAATCATTTCTTTGCCTTTTTCTACAAATGAATCATCAGGAATTTTTAAATGTCTGTTCTCTGTATTTCCTTGCAATGGAATTCTAATCAAAAGATAACTGTGCTATAACTTTGCATATTCCCAGGCAAGTGAAATAGACACTGCTACAATTATTTTCTTTTTATTTCAGATTTTTGGAATCGGATCTATACCCAAAATTATGACCTAATTCTTTTTTGTTCTCATTATCATTTGTGGATATTGTTTGCATTTCATTTGTCATTTTATTCCATTTAGCGATACCAAGCCTCTTTATTTTTTTCAATGTTGATTTATTGTTATAACTTCTTTGGATTATAATTTATTTTAATATTCCTTGAAATAATATATGGTTTTTTATTCCTAATAATATTAAATTTGATAAACTGCAAACCTGCCTTCTTGCTTTTTTCAGCGCCGTACCAAACAACGTTCTAATCACATTTTACCGATAATAACTAACAAATATTTGCAAATTTTGCAGTAGCATTTTGAAATGGTAGAAGTAATATTTTTTTTTCAATTTACATCCATGCATTTAAAATAAATATAACGGTAAATTTACGCTACTCAGATTACGCTGACTAGCTCAGTCACAGGCAAAAAGAATCTGATATTTCTCACACACACATACACGACCAGCATAAATTACTTGTTAAAAAAAGTACTAGATTTCACAATACAATATTGACGCCAAGGTATTATTACGCTCAAATAGCTTGACTTCTACACATCGACAGAAGATAAAATATACCGTTACTATTACGTACAATATATTGTCACTAATTCTTTACATACAGGGTTGCACCCAAAAGTGGTAGGACTGATTTTCTCTGGCGCGAACGGAGCGGTGGAGGGGGTCTGCCTGGCAGGGTAGGGTGGAGGGGGCTCTTAGCAACAGACCAACACCAACCTAAGTCGCCTGCGGGCTGTCGTTGAGTGAGGACACCGTTTTTAGTGAAGCAAGTTTTTGCCCGCGTCGTAAAACAAAATGAATCTGAATTTAGAGCAACGTTATTCCGTTAATTCCTGTATACTCTTTGAATTACTCAGGGCCGGAAGTCTGAGAACCGAAGTCGAAAAGGTTGACGGGAGGGTTTTCCAAATAAAAATGGGGAGTGATTTTCATTTAAAAAAACATTCAAAATGTATGGCTGTTCATTTCATGCGGTGAAATTTAGGTGGAATCAATGAGCAAACATTTTATTAAAATTCTATTTTGAACTGTCCAAAGAGGTAATCGTGGTGCTGTACATGTGTTAAGAATGCTATTTTCAGTTAATATTTTAACGGATTTTAAAGCATTTTTCATAATTATTATACAAAATGTTGATGAATTCATTCGTGTTAACTTGTTATTTGTTCAACGCGATGATTATAATAGAAGATATATTATTCAGAAATATACAAGTTAGTTTCAAGAGCAATGATCACACGTAATATTTAGGATTTTTTAAAACTCTTAAGATACGAATAAAGCATTCACTATTTCCGCAGAAGAAACTAATGTTCCATTCCCTATTATATTTACTTCCATATTTATCTGTTGCGTTTCGTCACAGACAGGTCGCCCGTCAAGATAAGATGCGGTAGGATTAAAACAATATTGCAAATTTTATTACTATTGGCCCTAAATCGACAGCCTAATCATATTTTTTTAAATCAAATTTTTCTTAGATTTTTGGGCATTGTCCAAGCAAGGAATTTTTTTACAGGAGTGGTATTTATTTAGCAAAAATGACAACTTGGAACCAAATTCAGAAAGAGAAAAATCTATTCACAAACAATAAATAGAGAAATCGCATTATGCGTCCATATTGCACGGTTGAGAGAAGAAATTAAGGAAACACTTCCTCATTTGGGAAAATAAAAAATTCTCTTCCATCGAGACAGTAAACGGAAATTCACATTCGATGGCAAAAATTATGGATTTTAACTTCAAATCATTACAAAACCAGCTGTAATCACCAGATTTGGCCTTCTTAGACTGAAGTGACTTTTATGTTTCCAAATTAAAAAATCTCTCTGTGGAAGATGACTCATTTCGAAGGAGGAGTCATCGCCAACACAAATGCTTAATTTAATACCTTCTGAAATCCTTCTTGCTGCGGAGGTCTTCTGAATCGCCAAATTATGTTTGCCAATACTTTTTATACAAATCTTGTATAAAAAGCCTTGTATTCAACTGTGTAAAATGAAGACAATTTTTTGCACGATTAAAGATAGATAACATTTTTGGAAAGGCAATTAGCATAGGAACAAGGTGGGGGGTAAGGTTAAAGGGATGTTGAATGAGGGTATCAGATCTGATAAGTAGACCTTTTTTACACCAGTACCGGTTGCAGGCAGGGGAAAGATGAGGGAATTTGTGAGAGGGGGCCAGAGTGATGGTAAATCTCCTAAATTTTTCCGGGATTGGCGGGCCGTTTGAATGTGAGGGGCATTGGGGCAGTAGAGATGACGTAGTGCCATTATCGTGTAAAAAAGGTAACAGTTCTTTTAGAAAGGTTTTTAGTCTCTCGGATCCTGGGAAATAGGCAGTGAGTCCTGTGTCAGATATGGTGATTTTTTCTGTGGCGTGTAAGGCCGGGTAGGGTTGCGGACTTAAATTCATAGGAGTTTTTCTGGATAACCACATTTATGTAGTTCATTGTTTAGATTGTGAAGGTATTTGTTGAGAGAGGTATTTTGTAAGGACAAAAATGACAAGGTTGAGGAAAAATTTGGTCGATGAGGAGAGGGGCTTAGAGAGAGATAATGGCGGAGAGCGGATATGCCTTCATCATGTGGAATGTAGGTGCAGAGCGAAATAGCCTCAATGTGGCTATAAATAGGTTGGAGGTGGTGGGAAAGGAGACAATTCAAATAGTTGATGAAATGGTATGTGTTTTTGGAGGAGGTGGTGATTAAGAAACAAACAGATTCTTACGGTGGGAGAATTCGATGTGCGTTGAGAATTAATGCCCCAAAACATTTCTGATTCGAGGATAGCCTTGTAACCAAGAAGCAGTGACCACGTGGTTGGAATGTATGAAATGGGTAGAATTAATCCTTTCATGTGAAACATTTTATCTGCAGCATTCAGGATGTTTTACAAGGTTTTTCCAAAAAGTATTGCGAATTTTGAATTTCCGCAGGTAACGTATATTTGAATTTTAATTTTTTTGTAGCGATATATATATATATATATATATATATATATATATATATATATATATATATATATACTTATGTCTCTCCCTTATGCCGAAAAGTTCGGCCATTTTGAATGTTCCGTTAAGTTTTGACAGCTTTTTTGCTGGGACGTGTTTTTGCTTGTCTTCGATTTTTGCCTGTTCCAAAAAATTGATCAAAGAATCTGTATCAATTTTGTGTGAAAAACGAAATTAAGTGCGCGGACGCATTCCGAATATTGACTGTGGCATATGGAGAAGCTACCTTGGATCGAAGTAACGTTTATCGGTGGCAAAAAATGTTCTCAGAGGGACGAGAAGATGTGAACTTCGAAGAGCTTGCCGGACGCCCGAGCACGTCTACAACAGACGAAAACATCGATGAAGTGAAGAAAATAGTATTGACCAGTCGTCAAATCATCACTAGAGAAGCTGCTGAGGACCTTAACATATCGATTGGCTCGTGCCATTCGATTTTCAACAATGATTTGGCCATGACACGGGTCGCCGCGAAATTCGCACCAAAATTCCTCAATTTCGACCAAAAACAGCAACGCATTTACATTGCTAATGAGGTGTTGGACTCTGTCCACGACGACCCAAATTTGCTTCAGAGGGTCATAACTGATGACGAACCATAGGTTTATGGTTATGAGGTGGAAACTAAAGCTCAATCATCCCAATGGAAGCTGCAGCACGAACCAAGACCGAAAAAAGCGCGCCAATTCGGTCGAATGTGAACGTTTAACTTACAGTTTTCTTCTATTGCAGGGGCGAGGTGCATCTTGAGTTCTTGCCACGAAACAGTAGAGAATGAATATTACCTGCAAGTTATGCGCGAATCAATCCGCCAAAAACGCCCGGATTTGTGGAAGAACAAAAATTTGCTTTTGCACCATGACATTGCCCCTGCCCACACATCGTTGCTTTTGCGCGAATATTTGACCAAAAAACACACCAATGATGCCACCGTATTCCCCAGGCGGTGGATAGACCCACTGTGTCTTTTTCTTGTTCCCGAAACTGAAGAGGCCCATTAAAGGACTACGCTACCCTACAATAGACGAGATAAAAACTGCATCGAAGGAGGAGCTGAACAAGATCACAAAAAATGATTCCTTGAAGTGCTTCGAGGATTGGAAGAAACGTTGGCACAAGTGTATAATATCTAATGGAGATTACTTTGAAGGGGACAAAAGATATTCATGAATATATGAATAATATTTGAAAAAAACTAAAGGTATGAACTTTTTGAACAGACCTCGTATATGCGAGAATTCATTGATGGAAAAAAAGGTTTACACAGTGAAGAATTGGCCGATATTTAATGGAGACATCTTATCACTCAAGAATGATCACCTCCTGGAAGATATTAAACACAAAATTGAATGACGGATTCTCAAAAAGTTTCTAGATAATTTTTATTTATCGAAACATTTACTGAGTCAGGCACCCTAAATATGATTAGGGACTTTTTTTTAATACTACGGTGAGTGTCCTCCCCGTAGATCAATAGTTTATTCCAGTAGCAACATACATAGTTATACAACACTGCTATATGTTGATTGAGGGGATACCTGCTCACGCTTAAATTCCACTTTTGTCTTCAATCGCCAAAGTTACCCGATATGAGATTTTTAAACAGTTATTTACATAAACTCTCAAGTATCCAAAACATACATAATAATACATTTGGAATTACACACTTAACCATTCACAGAATACACAGAACATTAGAATTTAAGCACTACAAGTACAATTAGTACATATTTTCACGATAATCAGCACAAGTACAGAAACATACAACATAATATATACAGATAAAAATAATTTGTATCGTGAATGTATGATATATTTTGATTTTTCGCCTAGTTGTAGAGCACGTTAAATAGGAAAATTTACGCTGACAGTAAAATGTGTTAGATGTGTCTGCTTACATTGCTTAATTACCACTCATGTGACGAAATTAAATAGGAGTTTACAATTGGTGTTTAAGCAGAATAATACTATTTCCGCGCAATTTAATTTTCTTCACCGCCATGTTATGCCATATTTCTAGTCTTGTTTTTTCATGACGGATACATTCTTCAATTCTGTGTTTGGCGGTGTCCTCTGTTAAGCAGATATCACATAGGTTAGTTCTCAATTTCCCAATTTTGTGAAGGTAATTTGAAAATTTTCCATGGCCTGATAGCATTTGGGTACATTTGTGTGAAAGGTTGATTTTTAGTTTTACTGTCAGACACAGTTAGGTCCAAATGGGAATTTTGTAGGGGGTAAAGGTGGTTGGCCCATACAAGGAAAGAGTTTTTTCCCGCCAGGCCGCCCCACGTGTACCACAAGCTGAATGGTGCACAGGGCAAATTAACGCCATTTAACACTAAGGGTACAGTACCTCTTCAGAATATATCTCTGGTACGCCAACCCTTCAAGCCTGCACATCTTAGACCTAATCTCCACAAACACCCATGCCCCCAGCACATGCCAACCAGAACAGGTGCGTAATGTTAGCTGGTTGACTAGCAGTAGATAGCTAAAGTCATGCTATCTAAAGAGAAACCAGGTTAAAGAAAAGTGTTGCAGCCTGTCTTTGTGGGGTTTCCAATGCTAATCGAATAACAGACCTCTGAATATGGAACAGCATAAAAAATTATGAGGAGCTTTGGAGGCACTAGTATAGCAGACACCATTGCTTACGTCTATCTTTGGATCGCCGGTGATGGGCCTGTTTATTTGGTGATGATTGGAATCAGTCGCCAACCAAGCATTCCAGAGTGGTGGTGCAACATCCATTGACTGTTTGCACGAGAGGTATCAATCAGAAATCTGATTTCATAACGCCTCCCTCAATAAAATATCCCACAAAGCTTATGCACATTTTAGCAGGGCTCCCAGAATAGAGGTGCCCAGATGATTATCAACTTAGTAATTCAAAACGGAAAGGTGTTTTTGAAAAAAACTTTACATTTAGTGTCTTCTATCTATGTAAATATATATCCTAAAATTATAAGTGATAATTCAATGCCACTATAGCATTGAAATCTGCCATCCTTGCAGTACCAGTACATCAAAAAACCTTCATCAAACAATTGTGAAAACTAGAAATGCTGCACTTGGAGCTAAATATATGGGCCTCATTCTTAAAAATAACTTACCTAAAAATGTAAGAAATCTTAACAAAATGTTCCGATTCAAGAACAAACTTTGAGGATATCTCTTTGAGTATACTTACACTGTCATGAATATCATCACCTATAATTTGCATTTGTACTATATCATATTTTCATGAAATGTCCTAGATTTGTACAAAGAAATCTTTGGACAAATAAATGGTTGACTCATATAGTCTCCTCTCATCTCTACCAATGAAGTCGAGCACTCATCTGCTTCATATTTTCTACCCTTCTCCCCTGGTTCTTATTCAATGCTATTGTGACTCCATATTGACTTTTCCTCCCCTCTACCTTGTTACCCTGCCTACCTGCTGTCTTTCCGTCTCACCTCAATCAAACCCAGTATCGATACACACCTTCTTTCCCCCTTTTTCTTTGGATGTTTTCTACCGTCTTACTCATCATCATTATCTAAATATTTTATAATCTTATCGAAGCCATAGCAGTCCCCTTGTGGTTCTGTTTTAACACAGCTTTCAGCTCATTTGTGCAATGATTTCGTGTGATGGCAATACTGGAGGCCTTACCTCTCCCATTGCTGGGCATGACATCTGGCCCGGACCGTGGGTGGAGTAGCCAGGATTAATTTTCTTTCGATAAGTAATTGTTAATGATTTTCACTTCCAAGGATTAGGAAGGAAGTTACACTTCCTGTATCCTAAATCAGGGGGTCGAAATATTTGCCTAAATTTGTGCACTCCCGCTGCCTAACGAGTTTGGAAACCCTTCAAAATGGCTCCCATCCTAAATTGAGCGATTTAGGCGCCTAGATGCCAAGTCTGGGCACAGCCTATATCTCCTCTCAAGGGAGCGAAAGGAAAGGATCCCAAATCTCGTCCTTAAGGGCCAACTGCCTGTCTTTCCCCAGGGAAAACCGGTGGCGTTCACTTGTTCATTTCCTTTCATGTAGCCGACTTTTAACTCCACTTGTGCGAATTGTAGATAGGAGCAACATAGAAAGGCCTTCGTATTTTAGCTATGCCTGGAAAATTCATTGAGAATTAATTGCAAAAAATTTGATCCAATGATGTCATCTGTTATGCAAACAGTTCGCATCTAAGACAAACTTGGAAAACACTAAAACTCTTTGACGGTATGTATAAAGCGAAAGGTAACTACGGCCGTATGAATATAATGGGAAGAGTCAACCCCAGCCGTACTCTTATAAATAGGAGCCATTTCTGTCTGTGTGACAAGTTTCTGTATTCCTGCTGCATAGTCCTTCGCCGCCAGCTCATTGAGATACGCGAGGGACCCATCTTGCACAAATTTTTGCATAATGCAGATGGTGTTTAACAATTTCATGAACAATTGTTCGAGAAACATTGGGAAAATGCTCACAGATGTCATCAATTGTGACGCGCCGATCGTTCCTCACGAATTCGTCAACTGAGCTCACCAGTTGGTCTGTAATGACAGACGGTCTCCCCGAACGCTCATCGTCGTGTGTGTTCCCCCTCCCCATGTTGAAGTTGCGACACCACCGCCGAACAGACGACTCGTCCATTACATTGTCTCCATACACCTCCTTTAATTGGCGATGAATATCACATGGGCGAACGTTTCTTGCATTGAGGAATTTAATCACTGCCCTCACTTCACAACTGGCGGCGTTCTCAATTTTTTTAAACATTGTAAACAATCACAGAAACAACACAGGCAATGCTAGCGTCACGCAACTTGGCTCAGAGAAGGCAGACAAGCCACTGAAGCTATCTGACCTCGTCCAGCGGCTACTCGCGTCGTCAGCACTTCATGCGGCACGAACGGGTACTACTTTCCGGATGACCCTCGTAATATGCCTCCGGTGCGCCCACAAAAAGACGGGAGAGGACAAAAATTACACCCAGCTTTTAAAAAGCTAATTTTCTGAACTCCTCCTCCAAAAGGGATTGAAAAGTATTTAATCCATGTCAGGATAAACTAAAGCGATATTGCCTCGTCAATACCAGCATATAATGTCGTAGGATATTACGCATGCGAACCTGGCTAATTCTATTTAAAACACTACAAATATCTAAAGAACGTCTGCCCTCTGACCTTAAATTTAACAGTTTTCCATATTAATTGGAACTATGCATCAACACCTGATGACTCTAGGAGTATATTAATTAAGTTGAAAAAATATATGTTGAACTTGGAACTCATCATAACCTGTAGGTCAATTATAAATCAAATCAACGCCTGCTCTCGAATTTTTTCTTCCCAGCGTTAATTCCGTCAACCCCTGATCGCTGTTCTGTTTTGCTTCGTTCCTAATTTGTCATATGTACTTGTCTCTTGTTCCTTTTCGTGAGGTCTTCCCTTCAGATTTTTGTCCTTTAAAGTTTTTGATAATTTACAAATGAATATTAGATCATTAATTTTTATTTAAAACTATTATTAGTATACTCTTAGGGGTTATACTTGAAATAAACATTTTGGTACTGACGAGGGAAAATCCGCAATTTTGTATTGAAATTAGGAGGAAAATTACACCGCATTAGGTGTAATTTCCACATTTTCGCCTGAAAAAACCTCCTGGTTAATCTGTTAAGTCTAGCAGTTCATTTCATTGCTGTTGTCATTCCGCTCTTGAGTTTACGTATGGTCCAATGGATCGCGTTTGGTGTTTAATAGGAATGACGCAGGTAGCGATTTCACACAATCTCGCTTTTTAGACCTATATCTTGGATTATATTTGTGTTAGAATTATTCATTAAATATTATTCTGAAATGAATACATTTTGGGTTCCTGGGTTGGATTTTTTTTATACTTGTGAGTCGTGAGGGGCAGGAATGAGTGCTTGAATCTGTCTGTGATGGCGTCTTTCTCTCCACTTAATCATCCCGATAGTCAAATCCACAGAGAAATATCTTCCCTTGATGTCGTCAGCAAACTAGGGTGTCCTCGTTGATGTCGGTTCAAGCCAACCTAATTGGTTGGCTTGTTCTGAATTGACTAACTCGGTACTACCCAATTTATAATGAACCTCTTGGTCATCTATTCTTTTATTCCGGAGCTTCATGATGTGCGTATTCTAATATCTAATTTCCATTCTAACACCACTGCTCTATCTGTTAAAAATACTCGGGTACAAATCGTTAGAAATGAGCATGCAGTCTGCCGGTGTACTTATTTCTCTTTAAGTCACTGTGTCTCCCGCAAATGTGTTTTAACCTTTTATTTTGCTTTCGAAGTTCCGTCACGGTGGCGCCCATTACGGGAAGCAAATTACTTTAATGGGGAATTGAAACTGTTTTCACTTGCACGTCCGTATATCCACGAATCCAAGATTCAATTACCCATCCTTCCTTTTACATACTTACGCGCAAAAATTTTCCAAGCGTACACGACGCCATTGCTCCTGATTTATATTTTTGGATCCAAAACACAATGCATGAAGAAAGTGTTCGAGAATCACGATCAATGACTAGATTGGGAGAGCATCTATTATCTCGGTGCCAATATTATGGCATTTCCCCTTCCGCGCGGCGGCTTAAGGGCAAGGTAATTTTTTTAGCAGTTGAATCTCACGTCACTTAACGGATTATCGATGCACGAAGACGCGTGACAAGGGATTCTTATACAAAGAAATTTGCAAAATCAGCAACTATACACCGTTATACCTTAGTAGTTCAAGAGATCCCGGGAAATGTCAAATTCTTTCATTTTAATAACACATCTGGTAAGTATGTTGTTGATTCTTGGCAGAGGGCTTAATTTGAATATGAAAATATTGAAGAGGTTCATTTGTGAAGTGCTCTCAAGTCATCATCTAATTACTTCACGGGAAAAAAGGGATACATAGCGCGGAAACAAAAATTCCTTATTAAAATTTCAAATCTTCGAGACAATGTTTAAGTGCACAATTTCTCATTGGGCTTAATATTTTGGTTTCTCAATTAAATGTTAATTTTTCGCTTTTTTTAATTCTTAAGTTTGGATATGAACATTTGTTAGAACAATCAATGATACTGCTATCAGTATATTTGTTGTATGAGCACCCTGTAATGGAAATGTACTCATGATTATTCACAGCAAAATATACTTACGGCACATAAACCATTTAACTGACAGGGAGGAAAAACGTTTTCCCTTGAATATGCATAGCGAAAGTTTAAACATTCAACGGCTGTTGAGAATAACTGTCGTGATACCCTATGTATACCTGCTATCCGAAGGAAGACACACTGTCAGAGGATAGCTTCTTATGAGTTAATGTCTTGGCGTTGCGACAATGGGACATTCAAAGAAACACCAATAAAGGGATTTATCCGTCCGTATTGTCAAGAATGGTTTCCAGCGCTTAAAGTCACTTTTCAACTTTTATACCTTTTCTGCCAGAGCCACAGCTAAGCCGATTCGTAGAGGGCCAATACCTATGCCTTCCGGGGGTCGAAAATAATGGATATGAGAAACTTAGGAAAACAGAATCAGTCATCCGTCATCGAACGGGTCCGAGCATCGCTCAACGCCCAGAGAGAGTTAATTTATTATTCCACGAAAGAATCAACGTGCATTGAAGAGTCAAAGGTGTTCTATCACACGTCATCACTCATGTTGGCGAGAAGGCCTCCTCTTGATTTACCTCTCGGGCATAAACTTGAATCAATAGTCCATCGTAAATAAATGTCTCTTTTATTTACTGTTCACCAGTCGCAAGCTAACATGACAATAAGTAATTCTTGAAATCGTCAATTTTCGGAAATCTACTGGTAAATTGAAGCGTATTGTTTGCTAACTACCAAGCTAGGAATATGGTGGCGTTCACCTATGACACAATGCTCGTTTCTTTTGGGGAAGGCGGGATCACCGTAAATTGACAAGAATTTTAGGCCGGAAAGAATATCTGCAATGCTTCTGAAATGGTGTACTCTAGGAATACATGCTGGGCGATATTCGTGCTCACAGAAGGGCGTTCGCAATTTTATGGTAAGTGATGAGAGGAGTGTTGTAATATTTATAAAATCTGCCTAAATATAATCGAGATATTTTACTATTTTTTCATATATTTCTTAATCATTTCAAAATAAAACAGCGCAGGATTGATAATTATCGATTTCAGTATTCCAAATAAATATATTATATTAAGCATATTAGTCAAATCGACGACTAAGAGGTTAGGTAAAATTAACATTAATGTGGCCATGTAGTGTAGACACACTGAAGTGTTCGTTTCAGTTTATAGCTTGTGCCTCAGCGCACTCAACATGAGAAAATCTCACTGTAAATTGAAATGAGTAGAACTATCATGTTTATAGGTGGGTTACCACAGCCAGGTAGGCATAAGCGCCTTAAGTCAACGGGAACCATTCCGCCTTGTGCCAGCGGTTCGGCAATTGCAATGATTGGGAGATGTTATAATCCCATTACTGAATTCAAAAGGAGACCATCTACTTCAGTATTCCCATGATACATTCAGACAATATAGAGTCAGGCTTAATCTTGGCGGACTGGTCTTTTTGAGCAGAGTATCGTGCTATTACCAAAGGACATCGAAGAACCATATCAATGAAAACTCATCGGGGAAATTAGTTGCATCCGAGCAGGAAAGCGACTCGGGTGACTAGAGAACTAATGTTTCCTTAACATAACGGTTACTTGAATAATTAACGGTGAATACTTTTCTTGTATTGTCTAATCCCTTGCAAAGTTTTCCGTCCAATGATACTTGATTCGTATTAAGTGAACTATTGGGTGTGAATCTCTATCACTGACCCTCACTTCATTTAAAGCTTAAATATTTGGCAAAGAAGCTTCTGAGACCCATTATTGGACCTACACATTGACCAACGCTTTAACCTAAAAAAAACCCTGCAGTGCTCGAACTTACTACGCGATACACGCATGGCGGCTCCGGACACGTAATGAACACAGAATGTTTCAGAGGATGCTTACACGATTGGATCTCCGGCTGATGGTCGACGAAGGAGGCCTCGTTTTCATTACAGAGAAATTGCGCAATCTTCGAGTAATGACTTCCAGTCTGCTAAAAACGAGAGCTTTGACAGCATTGTCCGGAGATCAATCCTCAGGGCAATACTGCTGATTACGAGCGTCACATCGACACCCTCGATTCCACCCACCCGCTTCTCTTCAGAGTTCCATTTCCTGAGTGAATGCAGAATCTCTTCAGATCCGCAGTCCACGGCATCGTTGGTGTCAGCATGTGCCACCGCCCACAGCCTTCAAAAACTTCGTGCCCGAACCCGCCACTCAAACCGTCATCGTCACTTGGGAAACGCCGTCACCGGGAATTTTGTATTTGTAATACTCTGCAAGGCATCACTAGGGTGTGTGGCAGTGGATGAACACACTCAAGACTAATATTGATCCGAATATTTTTGCCCCTACCGGGTTCGGACTATGCTTTTCTGATCCCTTATCGTGCACGGAAAAAATGACATCTTAAATCTATCTGTTCTAACACTAATCTCTCTAATTTTGGTAACATAATCTCACCTACCGCATTACGACGGGGGAAATAATACATTTTCAACATCATAGCTAAAGAAACATCTTTCAAATTGATGTAAGAGATTTTATCTGTAAATTAACCTTCGCTTCGAGAGGTATTCCCAGCCTAGCTCATATAATATTTTGGATAAGCTACGTGTTCAATGTGTAAAATGTATGCACGGACAAGGGTGACAACAAAAACGAAGAGCAGGTCTTCATTGCCCCATAGACATATTAGACCTACGCGAACAAAGTAGACGACCAGATTGAGAGCGTTTTTGGTACAATATGAGAGAATTAACCAGAAATGCTTATCGCGCATACTCATTTTAAAGACCGTCCGATTCCACCTCCGACGCTATACACTCCTTAGATTATTACCAAGCTAATACCCAATTCAATATCCAAGCATCGCAAAATCAACCGCAAGGACACGAAAAGGGTTATTTCAGTTGGAGGCGATTTCAATCATCTTTCAATAGACTACGAGGAAAATTATCACATTAGATTTACTATTATGTGAAGAAATTTGCAGCTCATCTCGTGAATATCCAAAAGCGTTTCCAATTTTATCTTAATTTAAAAATTTAAAGATTTACTGGACGTTTTAGTATAGAAAATAACAAGCTTTCCTTCATACTGTGCTCCTTGTACTGTAATATACGTACATACAATCGAGATCTATCAGTAATTTTCGTGAATGTAAAGAGAACACCTTCTCGCGAGAAAATTTTACTCTAAATGTGGTAAATGAATGAAATACACGGGCGTTAAAGTCTTCGAGGCCCTCTTTCATCCATTTCAGCAATTTGTATCCTATTTTGCGTCCGTTAATCGCTGTTTGATAGCTAACAATTCTGTGCTGTTTCGGTTACTTCTAGAACCTGATAGTATACATTGGTACATTCTATGTAGCATGTCTGTGTAAGACCATGTATCCCAATCTGAAACGTGGAAACTCGCTGAAAGGGCCTTTTGTTACGAAGGCGATAACTCGTGTCTTCAGGGCAATAATATCTTCACTCAATGTCTTACTGCGCCGCTCGATAAGGCACGAAGGAACGAAGGCAAAAGGGAAGCTTCCCTCCCCCTCCTCCTTGCCTTCGGTCATGTCCCAGCCGTCTGGTTCCCATTCTCACGGTTCTTGCATAGCTAAGGCGAAGGTTCATTTGATTTCCTTGCTCCCCCATTTAATAGAGTGAGTAAGGTTGACCTTGGATAGCATTCCCTCACCGAAAACCTCGCAGTTTGCACTGCTTTCGGGAAAAAATAGAGATAATGCGTGCTAAGGACATATTTTTTTGATAGCTTGACATTGTGCTAAAAGAAATGTGGATATCTCAAAAACCACTATTATTACCTCAAAGATCGTTTTAATGTGTTAGCTCACCAAGTTCCGAGTCCAAAGGCGTGGAAACTTTTACGCATCAGGGAAACGGGGAGGGTTAGCTCCCTTCCCTGTACCGCTAATGGTTTACCAGTAAGATCTGTACCCGAAAACTCGCACAGTTTGGGTGAAGCTAGGATGCCCAGGGAGGTGCCCGGGAATCGAACCCGAGCCCTCTCGTCAGTAGTATAACGCTCTATCCCTGGATTACCTGGTATTCTTACTTATATGTACTACTTGTATGTGTTTTTATTAGGTAATCTTCCGGTTAAGGTTGGTTTTGGATGCACACAACTACCAAGTAGTTGCCTAACTTTTCCCCTCTATTACAGTCTTCAACATCCCACTGCTGATCAATATGCCCTTCATCAATTTTTCCTGCCTCCTTATGATATCTTCCAGCAATCCACTCTCCTCGCCCATATTACTAGCACTTCCTCGTTTGTTTTCCTTTCGGTCCATTTTACCTTTTCCACTCCCCTCCATATCGACATTTCAAAAGCCTCAAATCTACTTATATCATCCTGCTTCAGTAATCATGTTTCCGCGCCGTACATTACTACGATCCATATCGTAGTTTTGACGAGTCTGTTCTTAGCAATGTTACTCAACGTCCCTGTCATCAACTCCCTCCTCCTCTGTGCTTGATGCAATTCTTATCCTCACGTCCTTACTACTACTTTGTTCATTTTGGTCCAAGTCTCTTCACAGATACGCCAACTGTTCCATTTGCTCTAGTTTTTGCCTTCCTATTTTAATGTGAAACTTAGCCTTTGACTTTCTAGAAATTCGCATAACCTTTGTTTTATCAATGTTTATTCTCATCCCATATCTATCGCACTGAATTTCCAATTCACTAAGCAATTCCTGCAACCCCTTGGCTGACTGACAAACTTACGCTTGGTTATCAGCAAACCTAACTGATTTTAAGAATCCCCCGCGATCATTCATTCCTACCTCCAGTTCTTCCCACGCCTTTTTAATTATTTACTTCAGATATACGTTGAACAGCACCGGTAACAATGGAAAACCCTGCCTTACACCTCTTTCTAACACTGCCCATTCTCGCACATTCGCAGTCTGAGACATGTTCAGGTTGCGGATTAGCCTCCTGTCCCTCCAATCTATTCATATTTTATGCAATATACTCATTGGTTTTTCCAAATACACTCTGTCAAACGCCTTTTTGAAATCTACGAATCAGGCAAATACCTCCTGGTTGTATTCTATATTCCTCTGGATTAGTGATCTTATTACTGCATTGGCATCACGCGTCCCTATCTGAATCCATACTGATCATCCCCAGAGTAATCAATTTCTATCTCTATCCTTAGAGCAGGAGGTAAGAACATTGAATCATGGGAGTCACTGCTTCGTGTTTTCACATCACATTCGTGAAACCAATTAGTACTAACACCTACGAGAGAAAAAATATACTTAATCTAATATCCACAAAATTATCCAAAGACGTGAATACAGCAACAATTAAAGATCTTAGTGACCACAGAATTGCTTTTGTTAACATTTTCTTGATGACTATGCAAAATCAGTAAATTAAATATAAGATTTACTTGTTTGACCGGGCTGATTACGATGGATTAAGGCATGACCTGCAGCAGTGTTATGGATCATTTTATGAAATTAGAAGCAACAGAGAAAGTGAGAGTTTATGGAGTGCTTTTTCTCGACGTCACATGGGCTGCTATAGAAAAACACACGCTTAGTAAATGTAGAAGTTCCGAGATAGCACCAAGATAGTACAACGTAGAAGTACGTAAAGCATTGAAACACCAAAGAGTATGGCATTCAAAAATGAGGATATTACACAAGGACAAGTCTAACAATAAACAATACATAACTATAAAAGAGATAAAGCGTCACAATAAAAACATGTCGCCAGGCTTTTGTAGAATAAAAAAATTAGGTTATGCAAGTAATTTGCACGATAACTCAAAAACATGTAGGTCGTACACACGGGAGTTTTAGTGACGAATCAAGTCGACAGTGCCATCCTTTAACAGCAACAGGCAAAAACTTACCACCACTTTATCAAAAAACTGAAACCTTCAACCACTGTTTTCAAAGTGTTTTTAGAATCGTTCACGGGAAAAATGCGAGTACCTACCCGGTCGCTTCCATCAAACCATGTCTGAAATTGTAATAGCTTCCCTCGGAATCGTATTCCGACTTAAAGACATCAGTCCATACAAACCCCCAGGCCCTGATTAAATACCTGCTCGCGTATACAAAACGATTGCATCAGAAATAGTATCTTCCTGGGAAATAATATTTCATAAATCCCCAAAAGAACTCCTAACGCCCAAAGCCTGGAAAAGCGCCAATGCCACTCCACAGAGAAGATCCGAGTAATTACCGACCCGTCTCTCTCACACCCATCCCATGAGAAATTTTAGAGCATATAATTGCAAGTTCAATCATGAAATATAATAGATTCTCAGAATTGGCTTATTAAAAATCAACACCGTTGCCGAAAGAGTAGATCTTGAGAGACCCAGCTGGCACTTTTCTTTCATGGTATTTTAGTCTCAGGAGAAAATAGCGTTCATATCGATGCTACATTTCTAGCTTTTGAAAAGGCATTCGACAAAGTCCCTCTAAATGAGTTGCTTCAAAATTTGGGTAGCTATGGGATTGCTTAATTCGTAAAAAACTGAATTTTTAACTTTTTAACAAGCCGCGAGCAAAGGTCCCTAATAGACGGGGCATCAACGTATACAGGAGGCGTAACATTGGATGTCCTACAAGGAAGTGTTATCGGTTTGCTATTATTCCCCTCATACATTGATGATATCAAATCTCAGGTTTTCAATAAACTTCGTATATTTTCTGATTATTCTTTGTCACATTGGGAAATATCTAGTAATGAAAATAAAGTCTCATTTGCTATGGACCTAAATGCAATCCAAAAGTGGTGCAAGACATGGGAGCAAGAATTAAATTTGAACAAATGTGTTTCAGTATGATTTTGGAGGGAAAGTTTTTAATCTGAAAACACACTGTACATGGAACCAATATGACATACGTAGAATCGGTAAAATACGTAGGAGTAGCAACAACTACGGGTATATACTGGGGAAAACACATTCGTGAAAGTTGCTAAATGGCTGAAAAAAAGCAATGGTTCATAAAAAATACTTGGAAAATGCCATGAAAGGCTTAGGGAGCTTTGCTTTTTCACCTTATTTGGGCTCAATCTTGAGTATACTACCAATGCATGAGATCCTCATGAAGTGGGCTTAATTTCGGAACTTGATCGAGTGCTAATTAAATAAGCTAGGTTTGTTTGTAGCAGAAAAGTTGCTATGAACAAGGTACCAGTGTCACGACACTATTGGAAGAATTAGGATGGAAGCCTCTAGTTGACAGTAGGCTTAAATATAGGTATAATTTACTGCGTAAATTTCAAGTAGGATACTTATATGAGGATGTTAAAGATATTTTACAGGCCCCGACTTACTTAAAACCAGGGAGATTTATTGTAGAACAGGTAATTTAAAATACCTTTTTTTCTTCGTACCAATAGAGATCAAAATAGATATGACAGCAATCGAATAGGAGATAATTAGAATTGGTAGTTCATCTATTTTTCGATATACTGCGTATTACTTCATGCATGTTGATCTTTTTATTTAATTGACCCATCTTTGTAACATTTCTAAAGCATGATTTGAATATACGTATCCCGTTAATGAATATTGTTGCAGTTAAGTACTTTCTTTTTTGTAATTGAAATTTTTCCAGCACATGAACGAATTAAAATTTATGTAGCGGTAACATGATTGCTATTGTGCATGCATGGCTGGTAACCTAACACCCCCCTCCACACGCCCTTGCGGCGGCTTGCTTATAATGTAGATATATAGTTCGCCTCCTGTGATAACTGCAACTATTCAAATTTATATTCCACGACTAACTCTGCGAAAATTC
This sequence comes from Hetaerina americana, assembly GCF_022747635.1. Taxonomy (NCBI): domain Eukaryota; kingdom Metazoa; phylum Arthropoda; class Insecta; order Odonata; family Calopterygidae; genus Hetaerina; species Hetaerina americana. The sequence continues at coordinate 5,707,665 of NW_027286403.1, forward strand.
TATGTTAAATCCTGTGGTTCGGAATGAACAATCGTTTATATTAAAGAAAGAAAGTTCTATGTATAAATTAATCAGTCTTTAAACATTTGTATCAGGCATTTAAAATACGATATTTGTGATTATTCTTTTATCTTGCTAAATGAACTGTTACGGAATCTCCCGCAGTTTCATGCAATCCTTTTATCTGTTGTGTCGCCTCCGATATTCGTTAACTTTGGGACTTGGAACGTTCGGGGTTAAATAGCTAATGCGTAGATTTTTAGTCGTCGAATTTTACTCTCTCCATATACTGATTGAAGAGCTCCAGTCGCCACCATTCCTCGCGATGAGCATCCTGGAGGATGCTCATAGGTTGTAAGGGTCGTGCAGTAGGAAATTTCCGAATTCGAAGGGGAGGGAGGGGTTGTGCTGTTGTTGCTTGTTTCCCACGAAAGTTGGTCCTAGTGGGTTGCGCAATCTATAAGGGGCCAGTCTGTACACGACTCGGCTTCCCCCTCTAGCCAGGGGAGCGAGAGTGTGGTGGGATGCGTTGGCACGAGAGGTTCCTTGGGCGTTGAGGTCTCCCACGCCTATATCGATACCATGGCGTTAAGGGTCATAAACATATGAAGTCGCTCATTTTACTTTTAATTTTTAATGCTGATAATCCAGTAGTGCTAATTACTAGTCGAACTAATTTCCATGAAAACAATCAACGGTTATGACTCCACACTGGCACCCTGACTTCTAAGATTGATCAAAGGAATTGAATTCCTGTAAACGTGCTGCTTTTTCAATTTAAAGTTTCATATCTCTTCAGCTTACTCTGCGATTTATGCACTACATGATTCATTTCCCACTTTTTATTTTGAACATTTTTTCCTCCTATTTTTCTTATCGGATAAATAATAATGAAGCTTTCATAGGTCACTTCAAAAGAAAGAAATTTAGTCCACACCGATCAATTCCCGGGAACACATATCTGTTGTACTCGAGGTAATCAAATTTATTTTTTGGCCTCAACGGTGTCGGCGGGAAATTCAAAACCAGCCATTCAATTACCACCCCAAGGTGTTTAAGGCTTCATCCGAAATCATCACTTTAAGTAAACTTACACTGGAAGCATCCCTTTTCTCAGCATTTGAAAGGGCTTACCGGATGTGTGAGTGGCTGGAAAAATCACGAAAAAACAATTTTCTCTGTCCGGATTGGTTGAACTTTGGATGGATAATCGATGGCGGGACACTCCAACATTTTTAGTTGTTCTGAGGCAAGAATGACTAATCATAAGTTCCTTTGCTCGTTCAATGTTTAAACTCCATGCAATTCAACGTCAATCTATAATGTGGTTGAGTCCATTGACCTAAGGAAATCGCTGCGGACATCAAGAGATATCGATGAGGCAATTGTTGTGACTTAAAGAAAACAGACTTGAGAGTAGAAAAAAAAATTCATTTTCATCTTATTTGATTTGATTCTATGCATGCAGGCGATTCACTCTCATACAAAAAAGAGCCAATGGGTATTTATAGTGAACTTATAGAGAAGACATTCTTTACTTTCCCATTGTTTGCGTTAGACCTTGTAAGTACTTGAATCAAACTTTGAGTACAGGGGCTTTCAAGTAGTTCCAATTCAGGAAAATTGATTCACATAAAAAAGGCATGCAGTATTAAGTAAATGCACCTGTGGATGCATCTTTAGTGAAAAAACCAGTAAAAAACACTCTCCTAATCGGGAAATGCTTCCGAGTGCGCGGGCACGGCCGGCTGGAAGTGGCCTGCCCCGGCCTCGTACCTGCCCATGTGCATCTGCGCGTGCGTGCTAGCCTGCTCAGTCCACTCAATGTTCGGTCGTCATTTTGATGAATATATTTAAGGAAGTTCCCTAGAAGTTATTTACGATATTGTGAAATGAAAAATCCATAATCATGCAATTCTGAATACACGTTACTACTGTTCATCCCCGAAGATGTAGTCCCATTCGTTTATTTGGTAACTTTCGGGGCACAAAACTCTCGCCTCTAGTATTGCCGTTATAATTAAATCAACATTCACTTAGTGGGTTCACCAAAATAAACGTAGCAGCACGTAGTTTTGTCGGTCCAAGCGAGCATTATAATGCTATTTCCACGTATTATTATGCTTTTACATTAATGAACGTGGCTTAAAGATTACCAGGAACTGGATATTCATCAGTTACCTTTTAAGGACATGCAAAGGCCTTCCGTTAGTGCAGGTTTTCCATACTTGCCTTTTCGGGAGTATCTCTAATCTGAACGTAGATATGGCTTTGAATTGACGCTAGATCTTCTCCCATTACTTCCCGTTCACAGCGCCCTCCTACAATTACTTCTATCCCTCTCCCCACCTCTCCATCTCGTCCCGCCAAATTCTGCTCATTTATCTTTCCCTCCCTCCCGCTCACTCCGCCTCTCTCCACTCACCTTAACTTCACCCTCTCCCCCTCTTCCTCCCCTAGGCTACTTCTTGGATGTGCCTGCTCTCGCTCGCTGCTCCAGATCATAGTTTTGGAGCCCGACGCTTCTCGCACCACCCCCATCCCCAAGACTCTCCCCCAATCCGCCACGCGTTCCTCTCCCCATCTAAAGCCAGTCTTCCCGCAAGCAATCATTTTATCTCCACTCCATCCTTCTACTTAGGATACCAACCAATTACAGGCTTAGTTGGAATTTTGGATCAAAGTTTCATTACTTATGCCCGAGCAGGGCACGAGTAATGATATAGAGGGTTATAGAGGCAATAAATTCCAGAGAAATCATCCAGATCTGTCAAAAATTGCTACAATAAGAAGGCGAGTGTGACAAGCCTCTTAAGGGAATTAGGCTGGCAGCCACTTGAGATACGAAGAGAACAAGCTAGACTTTGACTTTTAGAAAGGTTCAGAAGGAACGAGTTTAACAATGACGCTAAATGAGTCACTATGTCTTCACACTATTTACGTAGATCAGACCACAAAGATGAGATAGGGAGATACACTCGAGCCCAGATAGATACAAATAGTCGTTCTTTCCCCGTACAATCAGGAATCATACAGTTAAGAATCCAAAACCACCAAAGAAATAGAAAAGAGATTTGATTTATCAGCCAGGACAAGATTAAGCGTTGCGTAGACAAAAGGTATATTCGTAGGTGCGCGTGTAAGTTAGTTGATAGTACGAGGGTAGGCTGAAAGGTAATGCACACAGGCTTTTAGGCTACAAATAAAAACAAATAGCAAGAACGGGCGAAAAGTAAATTTAAGCACAATTCATAAGTTTCAAAATCATATATTTATTTTTCAACATAGTCACCGTTAAGGCCAACACATTTCTCCCAACGTGTAACAAGTTTTTTCATTCCGTCACTGAAAACTCTTCCGACTTTTCTCGAATCCAGGACTTGATAGCCGCCTTCACTCCATCGTCTGAAGTGTAATGATTACCCTTGAGGTGTCTCTTGAGTTGAGGAAAAAAATAAAAATCACAAGGCGCAAGATCGGGGAATAAGTAGGGCATGGAATCGGTCTAATTTTCCCAGGAAGTTCTTATGCTAATATGTAAATATTCCAAATTTGGCCATTTGAATTATGCTCTAAATGTGAAATGCTAACGTACGGTTCGTCACAAAGAAAAAACTTGGTTAAATGCGATACAAGCAACCCTCACCAACAAAGATGCGTTTTAATGATTTTTGAAATAAATTCTTAATAGCGAATGAGCCTTCGTCCGCATAATACATCCTGAATTGAAGCAACGTGCACCTCATGCGTGAATTGAGGGAACAGGTGTCGCATGTTCTCAACTGCGACAACATTAGCATCCATAACGGGCCTAAATGAGAATCTAGCGAGGGCAATTATCATTATTTTCTGTTCAGCTAGTTCTTCTCCTTTTCTAATATTGGAGGTAATGGACACAATATTCATGTAAATTTACCAAACGTTCTCCTCTTTGACAAAACATTCCAACGTCTTTCAAAAAGCTCTGTAACCACTTTTTCTACCTCCATTGAATTTTCCCTGGCAATCCTTTCTCCTCATCCCAAGCCTAGCACTTTTTTGTTTCTTCTACTTTCCATCTACTTTTACCTTTTTTTATCAATCTCCACACCCACATCTCAAAATCCTCCATTCCAACCTATTATCTTTTTTCAGAGACGAACTTTCCATGCCATGAAAATCCACGCCCCATACAAATGCTTTTACTACTCAGTTCCTTGCTATGTTACCTCCTTACAGTATTTATTCACATGTTCCGGTCATCAGCTCCCTTCCAGTGCACGTTTCTTAACTTACACTAATTTCTTCTGATATCCTTCCTACTTTTACCATTGAAGCATAAAAAATGTTAGGTTGGTTAAATGTACTGGTTGCCGTAGTTTTCACCCTTATAAGGTAACATTTGATATTGCTTTCACCCTTCTTCAAGATGTCATTAACCTTTTCGTTTTTATTCATTCTCATCCCATACCTATTACTAAATATAAATTTACTCTCATTACATACCCATCATAATCTTATTTTTCACTGACATTTATTCTCAACCAATACCTATCACCCCTCCCCATTGTACTACAGCCTTAACGTGGTGGAAGGGATGGTGCATTCCGATGACCCCTTGAGCTGTGCTGGCGGAAGAAATCACAATTGCTCCTGGTAGGGTCATTACTTGGTTGATGGGAAGGGGCGAGGCGAAAGGTAGTCCGTTTCCTGAATGACGCGGCTGCAAAGCCATCTGAACCCAGTGGGGTGGCCATTGAGTTATGGTGTCACCTTAAAAACACTAATGCGGAAGGCAATGGAAATCCACCTCGATTATTAATTCCAAGATTTGTTTGATGGAAATACAGAGATATTGGGTCGTGGCAACGGTGGGACTGTCCAATTGACCGCGTGTCATCATGCCCTTTATTTGGGGAAATAAAGCTTCCGCGGCCGCCTTCTGTGGTAATACTGTCGTCCTTGCAAAGCATGAACGACTGTGGTAATACTTATGTGGTAATACTATCGTCCTTGCTAAGCAAGAACGACTGTATTACCACTGAAGACACAGAATGATGACCAATTAAGTTAGAATAGGGACATGGGATGTTATGACGATGGTGAGGCAGAAAAATTAGAAAATATAAAGCGAGGGAATGGGAGCGAAAATATAGGTGAAATTGTGGGATTTCTGGAGTAATACATTCTGAGGGTTAGAGAGGAAGTGAGGGATGGCAATAATACTGAACAGCAAGGTAAGTTGAATCATAGAGAAAGCGATTGATATAATATTACTAATCGAAGAAAGAGCTGAACCAGCGAACTTGGTCATTGTTCAGGTATGCATGCCACCAAGCAATCATAGGGAGGAAGAAGCTATATGTATAAACAATAAGTTGGAGGACATACCTACTGATACTCCTTGGGGAAATATTTGATAGAGATGGGGGATCGGAACGCGAAGGTAGGGATAGGAAGAGATGGTAGTTAGGTAGGGGACTATGGTTTAGGAACAGGGAATAACCGCGGGTAGAAAGCAATTGCGTTCCGCAGAAAACAGAGTGTAGTCATTACCAGCACGGAGTACTAGAGGGGTGCAGAGGAAATTATGAGTGAGGAAAGAGAGCTGGATGCTATAGTGGCAAAGTGTAAGCATATCAAAGAAGGGATATCGAGGACTACTTAAGACATAATAGGAATTGTAAACAGGGAAAAGACAAGGAAACCATGGACCACAGAGGTTATGATTAGGAAGATATAAAAGAGAGGGAAATGGAGGAATGTAAATAGGGAGTAAGGTAGAAAGAATCGTAAAGAGTTAAAAAGTTAACTGAGGTAGGTAACAAATAATGCCAAAAAGGCATGGTGGAACACATGGTGCAAAAATATGGAAATTTGACAGAGAAAGGGTGAAATAGGTGGGCTATAAAGGAAGGTGAAATCACTCTCAAGTAGTTAGAATGAAAAATCACTTCAAATGATCTATTATTATTCAAGAAAAATATTAGTTGCACCTGCAAATATCCAAGAGAGGTGGAAGAAGTAGATGTAGGAATTGTATGGTAAATAAATTAGACCCGCAATATTACACATACAGAGAGGATATGACGTAGGTGAGAATATGATAGGTCCTGGTTCACTCAATGACTACATAGAAAGGGCTTTGAGAGAATGGAAATCAAATAAGACTATGGTGTGGACCCAGGATGACTATAATTTACACGTAAATGGCCAGGTCCCCTTCTTCCTCAAGGGGGTCTATGGGAAAAGTTCTCACTTGAAACGTTTTGGACATTGGGGTGACAATATTAAATCCAGCAATAGAATGTGGAAGGGGAATGCCCTCAGCCTTCCACCTTAACTGCAAAGAGAATATATTTTTGTTTGAGTGGTACTTAGTCATTATTCATCGCCCTCACTGTCCAAATTGTTGCCACCTCCAAATAGTGCTTGCTACGGTATCATCTGTGATTGACCTAACCGGCAAGTTTAAGCAGGGGACCGGGGATGGTCAGCTATGTAAGGTTGAGGTGGGAAGATAGGTAATTACCTAGGCAAAGACCAGATGTGCTCGCACCACCAGTCGGTCGGATCTGCTGAATATCCCACGGACTCTCTTGCAGCGTCTGCAGAAGCCTCCTCTTTTTCCCGGGATCAGTCATTTCTGATATTTTCGAGCCACTCAATTTATAATGACTTCAGTACACTACGTTAAACAAAACATAAGATGCCATACCTCGCACCAATCGTGCGTAAAACATATGGCGTGATATTTTAAATTACGTAAATGAAGCGTCTATGATCATTTCCTTCACAGCGGTAAATTTTAGTGAATGAAGGAGGGATCGCTGCCGCCCGCGATCGCTACCCCCTATCGTTTTGTTCCAAAATACTTTTTTTACATCCTTTACGTATTTAGCCAAGTTTTTGAACTGTGCCTCTCAGGAAAGAACCACAAAGATTCACAAAGAACCTCCCAATTAATTCTGTAATTTTGAGTCGTTTTCCGTTCTTTCTTAGTATTTTTTTTCAAGACGACAAAATATTCCTTAAGCACAGAGCGTTTTCCCATAAATTAAATACACGTCACCCACCTCATATTATGCTCTAATTTAGGATATTTTACGAGTATGCTCTATTGTAGCAATATTTTTTTACGAATCGTGCTACATTTCCTTGCATTTCTCCAGTTCCCAATTAAGGTTTTTCCGTCATAGAAGGGATCCAGATTTCTGCAGAAGGTAAGCCATGCCATCGATATATTTTGCCTCTGGCTACTTCAGATGTTACTTCTGATAAATGCAAAAATCTTTATGTGGACCGCATTCCATGCGTACCTTTTGTTTGAATTAGATCTGAGTTGATAAAATTAGCTAAAGATTTCAATGATCAGCAACGCTGAATTATACACCTATTGAGTTTGTTTTGTCATTTGTTTGATTTTATTTCATTAAATGTATGAAGCGTATCTTATTGCATTCATGTATTATCATCATATATCATTACGCTTTTATTCATTCTATGCGTCTCTAAATGCAAAAAAGTCAGCAAGGGAAAATATCTGAGGAGAAATTTCATATTCATTTCTTGCACACATTAGTTGTTCCCACGAAACTAATTAAACATATTACAATGTGTATTGTAATATTGATCAATTTGATTTCAATACAATGTGTATTGAAATATATTCATAATGTATAATTTTGAGAGAGATAACATGAATATGTTAAGGCTGCGCGAGGTGATGTGGAAGGATAGCGGAAATTACCGTAGTGTTAGTTGTAAAGTAATATATAGAGCGGAAGAAAGACAGCGAAGGATTGGAATAATTTAATAAAAAGGTAGGAGGAAGCGTAGTTCACATAGAAAAAGCGACTGATAGAATGTTACTAATCGAATTATTGTAATGGTTCGTTACGTCACTGGATATTTCGAACTGACAGTATCCCATTACCTATCTGAGTCAAATTGTTTTCAAAATGAAAAACCGTAAAATCACAAAATATATACAAAATTACCCCGCGATTAACCAAAAATGTGTATGGCAGCGGGTGCAAACATCAACTGTCATGGGTCAGAGATACGGGATGCTATTGAAGAGGAAGGGATACAGGAAAAATAATTGACTAAAAAACGTCAGATCACGTGAAAACTTATATCTATACATATTGAAGGAGGACTTAATTCAAGTGTTAATTTAAAATAGTGAAATAGTTCTTTGTATTATAAAAAAAATGGAATAAAAATGAATCAAAAGTATTTAAATGACACACCACCACGTTAAAGCAGGCCATGCAGAACTGGAAAGACAGAATTGGGGAATTCTATTAATTCGTGGATCGCGACCGCGACCCACGGTACCGGCCCCTCGGGTCACGCGTAGAACATGTGGAAAATCACCTTTGGCAGCAAACGGCGTAAAGAATTACCCCCGTCGAGAGAGCTGAGAAGTAGAAGGAAGAGCTTGAAAACAAAAAAAAGTTAGGAATATATTGTAACGGGGACTATATTCATGGCTTGACAGTCCCATGTGGTCATGCGGAAAGGGATTTCCCAATAAATTACACGACATTAGTGTAAGTGCATGCATTTGAGTAAAAATAATAATTCCTTAGACGCTGTGGGTAGCAAGTGGGATTTTTACTATTTATAACCCCGCAGTTACTATCCCGTAATGTACGCGGGAAGATACCAATTGTGTGGTCTCGGTGAATCACGGAGGGCCATGTTTGTGAAAGTAATGGAGTAGGTGTAGATTGACTGGTAACCTTACAACCCCAGCTATAAGTCCTTGCGACGTCTTATGGGGTTGTGTATTTATGTAGGTATTTTTTTTTCTTTTTCCTACCCTCCTAGAAAGCCTTCCTCTTCCTCATCCCTTTACCATTCCACTCGGGTTGGCACCTCATGAAACAAAGATGTACCCTTGGTGGTTAATACGTAGATGAAGTGTTTCACCGTTAAATGTCATCGTGCAGTTCGTAGTTATCTAGCTCCATATTATTTGTGTTTTTCTGTATTGCTATTTTTATTAACAATCAAGAAAAATTCAATTTTGATGTCGCTTGTCTGGCGTAGAATCACTCCGTCATACACCCCAGAGAGAGAGGGCTTGCAAGAGATGTTATCAAGCTTGAACATCACTCCGACGCGGCTTCTATGAACCTACAGCTACATAATACCCCGAAAACCGCCGCAAGGGCGTGTGGTGGGAGGGGGGGTTAGGTCACCACCCGTAAAAGATAACTATACCACATGCAAAAACAACAGCATGAATAACTACACCCACAGCAGCGCACACACTCATACAAAACGCCCTTCATCCAACACTCATGCAAACACATATACCTTAAAATAACAAACAACTGCACCCCAGGATGCAGCACTAAAGCCATCAAACAACACACAAGCCAGGACACAACAAGCAAGAATGCGAAACTACACCACCACATGAACATGCAACACAAAACACTCTCCCACACCAGGAGACAGTGAAAGGCAGGGAATGTTTTTCGCTTTATCGTAAGAATTTTTAACAAAACGGGCTGCCCGGCATTGAACCTTCTCAATTTTCCGAATGAGGCCTACACTCAGATCCCACACGCTACATGCGTATTCTAAATGAGGCCTTACAAGAGCGTGGCAACAACGTTCCTCGGTCTTTGAGTCACTTTCGCCGATAATGCGTCTGATAAAACCCATTTTTTTAATATGCTTGCCCGCAGACTTTACGTGTGTGAGTCCCCCAAGTTAAGTCTTTAGTGAATGTAACTCCTAGGTATTTTACCGTATCAATTATTTCTAGGTCAACTCCAGCTAATTTGTAAGCAAATCCCGTTGATCTTTTGAAAAAAATTTACCACCGAACCTTTATTAAGGTTTAATGACAATCCCCATTTAGTAATGCAATCTAAATCCTGCGCTAGAATATCACGACCCTCATCCCCAGATATCTCCCGATAGATCACCGTGTCATCCGCGAACATCCTAATCTTACCTTTCACTTCGTGGTTTAAATCGTTAACAAAATTCAAGAAAAGCAACGGCCCGATTACACTTCCCTGAGGTACCCCCGAGGTGACTCGTACGCTGTCGGAACTAGCGCCATCAAGGACTACCCTCTGTTCCCGCTCTGAAAGAGTCTTCAACCCAATTTATTGCGCCCTTGTTTATACCCGCAACCTTTAATTTATGAAGGAGTTTACCATGGAGAACCTTATCAAATGCCCTTTGAAAAGCTAAAAAGATCGCATCCACTTGCCTACCTCTCACACCCGATAAAAGTAAGTCATGTGTAAATAATCCTAATTGGGTTTCGCATGAGTGGGTTTTCCTGAATCCGTGTTGATTGTCAAATGAGAGTTATCCGATATGTTATTGTATATTTAGGGTGTTTAGTAAAAATACACTTATTACAAATACATTATAAACATTTTAATCTCATTAATCATGAGAGGGAGTCGTACCTGTATGCATACAAGCGGCGGATATCGTATAAGCCCCAGGCAGTGAATATTTTATTCCCCCTCGTAAACCGACCGGTGCATTGAAACATCCAGCATTTTGACAGAAAATTCGAATGATATGAAAATATTGTACAACCATTTAGAGCATAAATTATGGAAACACTCAAAACATGTCACATAATTATGTATATTTTTTTACTAACGAAATATGCTTTATCAAATTTTATTAAACAGTACGCTAATTCTAGGTAAATTTATAAGATTACCTTAGATTACGTCCCCAAATATTCCTACACATTGTCCGAAACTTCCAGTGTCCATGCGTGAATGCAAACTACATTTGGTCATGAGACTACTTGCCCGCACTGACGTCACTGCTTAAAATTGCACGTGACCAACCTGCTTGGAAGTGACTATGACCAATTAAAATATTTTGATGGCCTTAGCCTGCAAGCTGAGGCCAACATGGCACTATTTTTACGTTTGAAGAATGAATAGGAGAAATAATACATGCATACACCTGGAATATAGGCCCGTAAAGTTATGCTTTCATGAATGTTCACCCGTAATTTTCCGGTAATAAAAAAGAAAACAGTAAATTAAATATTTGATTTTGCTTTAAAATCAGATCGAATTCTAGAACGTTAATGATAGTTCATGACAAAACGAAACAAATGCCCTCTGCCAAGCATAAACAACATACTTACCAGATGTGTTATTAAAATGAAAGAATTTGACATTTCCCGGGATCTGGAAATAATGAAATCGTCGGTTGGAGCGTGTACAAGTTTCCCTGCATTTCAATCCAAAGTTGTCCAACTTACCTGACCATATGAAATTTCAAAAAACGTTAAATAAATCCTATGCTTCGACTTTTTTCTGACGGGAGGTGATCGGGTAAATTGCCGGTCAATCGGCGTTAGATAGCCCATTTCTACCGTCGCTGCAAGTGCTCATTTCTCGAGCCTCAAGTTTTTCCGCACGTAGTTTTCTCATTTTCTTCGATCTCTTTAGTGCACTGCATTGGCACATCCGTCGGGGCCCTAGGCGGTGAGTTACGGGTGCAGGCCTTCGTTCATTTGGGCGCAGTGGCGGTGGTGGAAGGCGGTTGGGTGGGGCTACTGCGAGAGGAGAGGAGTCGAGGCTCACTGGAGTGGGAGGTTCGTCGGATGCGATGACAGTGTTAGGGAGGGGTGTTATTCCCTGGATGGGATGAGGAATACTATGTTCTCTTGGACAAATCATGGTGGTTTGGGTGTTCTTAGCTGTACCTGATGATTATCTTCTAACAATTATGTCTGTATCAATAGCCTTATATTCGGCATTTTTCGTACGCTGCAAAAAATTTACTCGTGAAGAAAAGATTGATAAAAGTATTGAATAAGTCTAAGCTAAACTTCATATGATACCAGCTGACCTGGCAAACTTCGTACAATTAATGAACAGTTTAGTTATACCATTTATAAATCAAGAACGGCTAAACCGATTTTAATCATATTTGACTTGTTATAATAATATAAAAATTAGGATAAAATAAAATATAAATATGTACATTATATCATATAATAATTTAAAAAATGCAATAAAACTACAAAAATAAGTATTACAATGCCTTTTCAGAGGGAATTTTTTTAAATTCAATTTACATATACAAAAATTTCTTGGTCCTTTTCGTGAGGTCTTCCCTTCAGATTTTTTTCCTTTAAAGTTTTTGATAATTTGCAAATGAAAATTCAATTATTAATTTTTATTTAAAACGATGATTAGTATAATCTTAGGGATTATACTTGAAAATAAACATTTCCCAATATGTTGGTACTGACGAAGGAAAATTCGCAATTTTGTATTGAAATTCGGAGGAAAATTACATCGCATTAAGTTTTCACATTTTCACCTGAAAAAACCTCCTGGTTAATCCGTTGAGTCTCGCAGTTCATTTCATTGATGTTGTCATTCCGCTCTTGAGTTTACGTATGGTCCATGGATTGCGTTTGGTGTTTAAAAGGAATTACGCAGATAGCAAATTTACATAATCTCGCTTAACCTAAGGCTCGCTACATAATCTCGCTCGCTAACCTATCTCTTGGGATTTTATTTGTGTTAGATTTATTCATTAAATATTATTCTGAAATGAATACATATGGGTTCCTGGGCTGGATTTTTTTTATACTTGTGTGTCGTGAGGGGCAGGAATGAGTGCTTGAATCTGTTTGTGACGGTGTCTGTCTCCCCCATTTAATCATCCCGGTAGTCAAATCCACAGAGAAATATCTTTCCTTAATGTCGTCAGCAAACTAGGGTGTCCTGTATCATTCTAAAAGCACCAGTCTTGGATGCTCTCATCGTGAATCAAGATAATCTCAGCTTCATCCCTGTAGCATACCCATTACGCTTGAGCCTAGCAAAGTTCATCTGAAAGTTTTCCAACTTCTTAATTAGCGTTTTCTTCTATGGATCCCATCCTAAAAAATTGCCACGTATTCCAGATTTGGCTTAATCAAAGTGCAGTACCTACTACCTCTGTCTTAATTTTGCCTTCAAATTTCCTAGAACCTGCCTAAGGAAACCATGCTTCCTCAAGGCTGACCTAATATTTTATTCATGCAATGAAAAACGTGGGCAGCTCACGAAATCGTTGATGTCGGTGTAACACCTAAGTGGTTGGCTTGTTCTGAAATGACTAACTCGGTACTACCCAATTTATAATGAACCTCTTGGTCATCTATCCTTTTATTCTGGAGCTTCATGATATGCGTATTCTAACATCTAATTTCCATTCTCACACCACTGCTCTATCTGTTAAATATACTCGCTTACAAATCGTTATAAATTAGCATTCAGTCTGCCGGTGTACTTATTTCTCTTTAAGTCACTGTCTCCCGCAAATGTGTTTTAACCTTTTATTTTTCTTTCGAAGTTCCGTCACGGTGGCGCCCATTACGGGAAGCAAATTACTTTATTAGGGAGTTGAAACTGTTTTCACTTGCACGTCGGTATATCCACGAAACCAAGTATCAATTACCCAAATCTTTTACATACTTACGCGCAAATGTTTTCCAAGCGTACACGACGCCATTGCTTCTGATTTATATTTTTGGATCCAAAACACAATTCATGAAGAAAGTGTTCGAGAATCACGATCAATGACTAGATAGGGAGAGCATCTATTATCCCGGTGCCTATATTATGGCATTTCCCCTTCCACGCGGCGGCTTAAGGGCAAGGTAATTTTTTTAGCAGTTGAATCTCACGTCACTTAACGGATTATCGATGCACGAAGACGCGTGACAAAGGATTGTTATACAAAGAAATTTGCAAAATCAGCAACTATACACCGTTATACCTTAGTAGTTCAAGAGATCCCGGGAAATGTCAAATTCTTTCATTTTAATAACACATCTGGTAAGTATGTTGTTTATGCTTGGCAGAGGGCATTTGTTTCGTTTTGTCATGAACTATCATTTACGTTTTAGAATTCGATCTGATTTTAAAGCAAAATCAAATATTTAATTTACTGTTTTCTTTTTTATCACCGGAAACTTACCGGTGAACATTCATGAAAGTATAACTTTACGGGCCTATATTCCGGGTGTATACATGTAAATGTCAATGCATGCATTAAAATGCATCCCTCAATCTACAAAAATTAAATTAAAACTAAACATTGAATTTTATACTTCATCATAACACATTTTTTGAATAATATTCACACATATTTTTATTATTCCAGGAATATTCCTCGATCACACCGATTAAACATTTCAGAAGAAAATTTTTGCATATACTTTGAATAGTTCAATGTATGTTCTTCTGGAACAAGTATTGCGCAACACGGTACCCAATTGCGCTTTACAGTATGATTATTGCACGAACACTCTTTGAACTAACTCAGCAGAATATACAGGTGTATAAACAGAGGGGCTATATGCATCATTTCAGTAGACCATTTTTCATTGAACTTTATAAGTCGCTTAACTAATATTAGTACAGTAAATAACTGTGTTTTGATTTATTCTACGTCTACGTAAATTCCCCGCGATCCACCAGAAAGTTGCGTGGCAGGGAGTGCAAGCATATGGCGGGACGGATAAAGATGAGGGAGAGGAAGGGAAACGGGAAAAATAATTCACTGAAATGCCTGCAAAGAACATGCAAATTTGAATGAATGCTATTTTGCAAATATGATTGCTCAATATCAAATAGAAGAGTTTGCACGATCACCTATTACTTTATCACAACGATTCTGCTAACCAGGTATCGCTACATATTTTTCATGCATCAAAACCGTTGTGGTCCGCCAAGTCACCATTTGAAAATTTTCGTATTCCATCCATTATTTATCTGAATACATGTAACAATCCAGTATTTGTCCGCTAAAGACTTCATTTTCTTCGCGGATCATTTTTACTTCACATGATGAATACAATTAAAATTTATTGCCGAGTGAAAATTTCCTTTTCGCGTGCACGTGAGTGAAATATTCGATCCCAAAGGAAATAATGGAAACTAAGAGACCGACGGCCCAAATCGTTAGACTCACGAAAAAGAGCTCTAGGGGAAGCGCGATGAAACTTCGAGGTTCCTGCCGCCCGACAGCGAGCCCGTACGGAACCGGACCTTTCGTGCCACGCAGCTCACGGTCAAGCCAGTAACGATGGAGGCCCGAAGCCGCGAGCTCCCCGAGCGCCCGGTCGAATGCCGGCACGAGCACCCAGTCCCTGAAGACCCAAGCGTGTCCAGTGGCCAGGATCTCTGCGTCGCCCATGCGGAGGTGCGGCGTTGCCGCTTCGTGGCCCTCCTCGGCGAAGGTCCGCTCTAGTCCCCAGCGAAGGCCCGAGGTCTCGCCGAGGAGTGCGGTGGCCGCCCCTTTCCGCCATGCCTTCACCATCGCCCCCACGCATTCCTCCAGCGTGCCGAATACTCTTATTTTCTCCCCCGTAGTTCGATATACTGGGTCGGACGACTCGAGCAAACCTCGAATGGCAAATATCGAACTCCGGGCTGTCACTATCTCGAAGTTTTGCAGGAGCAGATCTTCCAAGGAAGATGGATTTTGAGAAGGGGCTGGATTGACGAGAGACGACACTAGCTTACTGCTGTAGATTGATATGAGGACGAAGGAGAACCAGGCCCAGCAGAGAAGTAAGACGCGAGCCGCACGGTTTTGCTGCAAGTGGGCAGGGGTGGAGGAGCCCTGGCCGAGAAGCAGAGCCCCCGTTGCCCACATCCCTCCGGCGAGTGTACGAAGCCCACCATTCTTGGCGAACGCGTGTATGAGGGTCGCAGTGGCGGCCCAAGCCACGGCCAGCCACAGCCATAGCAAGGGAGAAAACGGCCCGGTTAGTCCCGTGGCAGCGCCCTCCTTGTGGAAGTAGACGAAGTTCACTGGCTCACGGGTGAATACTTGCGTAAAATGCACAAGCTTGCTCCGCTCAGGAGTGACGGATATTGCCCCGAGGGTCATGTCACCAAAACCTTCGGATATGCGCGATATTAATATGTCCCACATCCCTAAGTCGGCCCTCAAGGCAGCTTTGCTCTCTTCTGTACTCATGAAGTCGATCATCAGGGTGGTGAAATTAAGACTGCGGCTGATTTCAGTCAGAGCATTCCCTTCTGGTCCTTGAGGCTTGCTGACACAAACCTTAACCGTGGTATTTGAGTTCGGTCTGAGAATTTCTTCTAACAATGGGCACTCGAGCATGGGTGGCAAGGACAAGTAAGGTACAATAAACTCGTGGCCGTTGAAATCTTTGAAGTTATTAGGAAAGAGCTCAGGCAAAAAATCACACTTCTCTCGAAGAGGGTCGTTTTCCTTGTAGATGCCCATGAACCGCATGTTTCCAGTGTTGCTCCCGCAATGATAGCACGCATCGTATATTTCCACACCCGAATTTGCCGGCGCTATGAACGCCACGTTAGTGAAGCGCGATAGTAGTTCGACATGCCGCTTCCAGAAAGCTTTCTCTGCCATTGATTCCTGTCGCCGGAGAAACGCTTTCGTAAAAATGAATACTACCTTATCATGTGGTCTGACATTAGTAGGAATGTGAAGAAACTGTTGAAAAATGTATGGTCTGTACAGAAGGACAATATTTATGTACTCAAATCCAAAGGGACGACGCATAGCTATGGGAAAATTAGTGTAATCTACCACAAGCCGCTCCACCATATTGCCTTGGGAAAATATCCCTTGAAACAATAATTCGTAGTCAATAAAATCTCTTGGAATATCCTTTGAGTCCGTCTTTTCCAAATGGAATATGAGACGGTATTTTTCATCAGCGAAGCATGAAAACGCTCTACTCAAGAATACTTTTACTTGCTCGCTACCATCCTCTGGTGTTTGAACATCCAATTTGATTAGCGCTGCTGTAAGGTTTTTCGTTAACAATAAAGTCAATGCTCCGCAAAGCATAGGCGTCAAGATATTCATTCCAAAATTGATTTGACTTTATACGGATACCATGCTAGGGTTTTTCTTTGAAGTGACTTCTCTAATCAGGATCGTTTCTGTTTGTTCGCCCACGCCCTAACTCCAAGTCGAGAAAGAGTGCTTCATATAAGTGTTGACATAATCTTTTTTTCCCCTATTTGGTGATAAATGCTGAACCCTTGTTGATGGAGACGACCACCTCACTGTTATGACAAGAAAATGGAAAAATTAAAATACTTTTCTGACCTCCAACTTAAAAATAAATAATTATATACGTATATATATATATATATATAATATTTATATATTATTAAATAATCTACCGGTTAAGGTAGGTTTTTGGATGGAATAATTACTAATTAAATAATTTGTGACCCCTAGCAAAACACAACATCCTACTCTAAATCAGGTCCCTCTTCAGCTCTAAGTATTTTCTTCTTCCCTCCATCCCGTCCAACATCCCTATCCTGTTCCTTCCCTTTCCTCGTTTGCCTAACATTCTCCCCTCAATCACAGTCTTCAACATCCCACTGCCGGTCAGTACACCCTTCATCCACTTTCCCTGCCTCCATAGGATTTCTCCCAACAAACCCCTCTCTTAGCCCACCATACCAAGTACTTCCTCATTTGTTTTCTTCTCTGCCCATTTCACCTTCTCCATTCTTCTCCAAACCCACGTTTCAAAAGCCTCCAGTCTACGTCTATCCTCCTGCTTTAATGACCACGTTTCCGCGCCATACAGGTACATAGCTACGCTTCATATCAAAGTTTTTACGAGTCATTTCTTAACATCTTTACTCAACGTCCCTGTCATCAATTCCCTCCTCCTTGTGAAAGCCTCTTTGCCTAGCGTAATTCTTCTCCTTACGTCCCTATTACTTTGGCGGTGTTGGTCCAAAACACTTCCGAGATACGTAAACTGTTCTACCTGCTCTAGTTTTTGCCCTCTTATTTTAATGTTTAGCTTAGCCTTTGTCTTCCTAGAAAATCGCAAAACCTTTGTTTTACTAGTATTGATTCTCATCCCATACCTTTCACACTGAATTTCCAATTCACTCAGCAATGCTTGGAACCCCTAGGCTGACTGACAAACTAAAGCTTGGTCATCGGCAAACCTAACTAATTTTACGAATTCCCCGCCCACTTTCATTCCTACCTCCAGATCTTCCCATGCCTCTTTAATCATTTCCTCTGCATACACGTTGAACAGCAACGGTGATAATGGGCAACCCTACTTTATACCCCTTCCTAACACTGCCCATCCGGACTCCCCGTTCCCCACTCGCACCTGAGCAGTCTGAGACATGTACAGGTTGCGGATTAGCCTCCTTTCCTTCCAATCTATTCCTATTTTCTGCAATATACTCATTAGTTTTTTCCAATTCACTCTATCAAACGCTTTTTCGAAATCTACGAAACAGGCAAATACCTCCTGGTTGTGCTCTATATTCCTCTCGATTAATAATCTCATTACTGCAATGGCATCACGCGTACCTCTCCCCTTCCTAAACCCAAACTGATCATCCCCTAAGTAATCATTTACCCTACTCTCTATCCTCTTGTTTATGATCCTGAGAACAACTTCAGCTGCGAGGGATATCAAACTTATTGTCCTGTAGTCCTCATATGATGTAGCTTTTACCTTTTTCAGAATAGGAACTAAAACCTATCTCACAAAGTCTTCCGGCGAGATTCCTTCCTCATAGATACTACGAAGCAGCCCATATAGCCTCTTCCTCCCAAACTTTCCTAAACATTTCAATAGTTCCGCGGGAATCTTATCCACCCCCACGGCCTATTTATGTTAATCTCCCTTAATGCACTTTCTATGTCATCGTCGAGTATTCCTGGACCTAAGCTATCTTCCTCTACGTCATATTCTTTTTAAATGTCTAACTTTGTTGGTCGAAGGTATTTACTATACAAATCTTCTATATACTCCTTCCATCTCTCTTGGATCTTTCCTGTGTCAACTATTACCTTACCCGCCTCATCTCTAACTGTTAGCATTTATCTCCCTTTCTTATTTCCCGATAAAGATTTAACTTTGCTGTACAGCGCACCGATTTCACCCATCCTCTGCAGACTTTCCATATCCTCGCACTGCGTCTTCCACCATGCTTCTTTTGCTTTATTTGTTACCCCCCTCACTTTATTGTTTAACTCTTTGCACTTTATTTTGCCTAACTCTGTATTTACATTCTTCCATTTTCGCCGCTCATCCATCTTTGTAATCATCTCATCCGTGATCCATGGTTTCCTAGTCCTTTTAGAGTTAACGGTTCCAATAGTGTCTTTTGCGGCTTTAGACAACCCATTCTTGATACTTTCCCATTTTTCTTCGATAGTACTTAGCTCTTTACCATCCTCCATGATTTCCTCTACCGCCTGTTGGTACTCCTTCCTTTTCAAACCATTTAATTCTTCTACATTCAATTTTCTAACCAGCCGCCCCTGCCTTATCTTTTTGAAACGGACGCTACATTTCATAACAACTAAAATGTGGTCAGAGTCCGCATCTGGTCCCGGGAAGCTGTGCGAATTTATCACACTGTTCCTAAACCTGTGTCTAACCAGAATATAATCTAGCTGATATCTTTCTGAGTCACCTGGCATTTTCCATGTGTACCTGCGTCTTTTTTGGTGTCTAAACCAAGTGTTGGTGATGACTAACCCCTGTCTCCTGCAGAACTCAACTGCTTTCTCGCCGCGGTCATTCCTCGTGTCCAAACCGTAGTCCCCGACCTCATCACCATCTCTTCCTTCGCCTACCGTCGCATTCCAATCCCCCATCAATATCAAATGTTTCCTTGAAGGAACACACGTGATTATGTCCTCTAACTGATCGTATATCCTATCGACCTCTTCTTCCTTATGGTTGCTCGGTGGCATGTATACCTGAATAATAACCAAGTTCGTCGGTTCTGCTTTTATTTATAATAGTAATAATCTATCCATTACCTGCTCTATGTTGACTACGCTTATTCCTACCTCTTCATTTAATACCATGGCAACCCCTCGTTGGCTCTCGTCCCCGCCGCTGTATATTATTCTATATTGATCACTCCAGTAATCCCCGCTATCCTTCCATCTCAGCTCGCATATACCTAAAATATCTATATTTCCACTTTCCATCTCTCGCTTTATATTCTCCACTTTCCCTGTCCTCAACAGTACCCTAACTTTCCACGTTCCTATTCTAACTAATTTCGTCTTCTTCTCCTTCTTCTTCTTTCCTGCTGCTGCCGGTTTTCCCTTGCAAGGGTTTCGTGGGATGACGACCGCGGAAGCCTTGCCTCCCCCGCTGCCGGGCACGACACACGGCCGATTGGGCCGAGCCCCGTAGTTGCCAGGACTCAAAATCTCTGTTTGTCCATCATGTAAATCTTGGGAATGATAATTCAGGTGGTTTCCCGTTGCCTTCCTAAATAGTGTTTTTAACGTGACACCATCACTTATTGGCCGCCCCACTGGGGTCAGACGCCATTGCAGCCGCCTCACTGATGAACAGACGCTGCGTGGACTACCTTTCGTCTGGCTCCTAACCTTCGACCTATATGGCATGAGTGACCCTACCAGGAGCAATTATTATTACTCCCGCCAGCACAGCTCTAGGGGTCATCGGAACACACAAGCCCTTCCACCACGTCAAGGTTGTAGTCCGGGGAGGGAATATATATATATATATATATATATATATATATACTCCGTTCGATTCCGCCTTCCCCACCTCTATTGTGTTCGTCCTTTATACGTGTTCCTATCCCTTTTCCTTATATATGTTTCTGTATATATGAGTATTTATTCGCCGTTTGGCGGGATTTCGTGTTTGAATGTGTATATACATATATATATATATATATATATATATATATATATATATATATATATATATATATATAATATATATATATATATATATATATATATATATATATATATGCACACGAAAGTATCCAGCCATAAGATTTATTAAAATTATAGCCTACCCAGAACAATGAGGCTTTAGCCCCCTTCGAAGTAGTCCTCTTGGGACCTCAGACACTTATCAAAGCATCTCTTCTACTATGAAAAACAATTGGCATGCTTTTTCGGAATGTTCATCAGTTGTCTCTCTCGCATTCTCCTTCATCTGGCGAACCGACTATTGGGACTGGGCTTGAATCTCGACTTTTGTTAAAGGATCATTGCCTTATATGCATGACTCATTTCCAGTTATGATTTTTTTATAAAACCTGGGTAATTGCTTGCGGCTTGGAGCAAGTCCCCCGAAACTGCAGCACGACATTCTTGATGTCGACGAGATAAAAGAGAATGTGACGAGGCAACTGATGACCATTCTGAAAAAGGACTTTCCCGATTGTTTTGAAAAATGGAAGAGACGCTGGGATATGTGTGTGAAGTTCACACAAGAGTACCTCGAAATGGACCAAGGCGTCCTTGTTCTATGTTGGCTATTTTTCTCAAGATATTAAAGTTAATCAAAAGAGTAAAATGGAATATTAAAGCATTTTGCGCCTGCATTCCGATTTTGTTGATATTTTCCCTATTATATTGAATGAGTGTACTACCACTGTGATTCACTTCCTCGATGATCGCAAAATATATTTAGCAACATGCGGAGGCTGTTGTGGTCCTGAATGATTATTGAAGTGGTCCTTAAATATAGGCCGCCGAGAGCTTCGGCGATTGGAAGAGTTGCCCATGGCAGACAGGTCTAAGGTGTTTGTCGAAACCACGAGGAACTCGTTTGACCTCTTCCCCATTTTGCAAAAACTGAGTGAAAATTGTTTCGAAAATCTTTAATAAGCTGCGGAACTATGATGAAAAATCCGATAGAAGTGCATAGATCCGAAAGCGAATGACAATATTGACGTTACCCACTTGAAATAGAAGAGCTATTTTGCAGGCAATAAGGAGGATATGGAATGAGAAATAATTTGATGATATGTGTTGCTAAGGAAAACTGTAGTAGAAAGTAAAAGATAGGCGAAGATCACATTACGAAAGAAGAAAAAATATTGAAAGTGCTAAATGTAAAATATAGAAGAGTTGATCGCACAAATTGGAAGTAGCAAGTTAACACCACGAAACTAAATGGATGCAAACAAAGTTTTAACCACGGTTAAAAATCATTGACGATTAGAACGGAAAGTTTAATGGGCATAAAGGCAAATGATTTATGAATTGACCCACGTATTTTACAAAGTTATTGATTCGAAAATAAAAAGCTAATATATGAAGCACAGAATCATCCGTAAGGTGAATTAATGCTGAATATAAAACGGCTCTAAATGACTAACGGATTGATCGATCACGGGGTTGAGAGAGAGTTGAAAATTTTCTTGCCATTTGAACCAGTTCGATTTGAAGTGAAAAGTCGATCCAAAGTTCCAATAAGTTCCAAAAGTCGATCGACATATCTCACACAATGAAGATAGATTATTGTCCACCTCAGCAATAATTATATTAGGGAAAGTGGTTTTCTTCCCCAGTGATTATATGTTTTAATTGAACCCTTGCTTTTATTTATATTATGCTTTGAAATATTACGTTAGTACTGGTTATTCTAGTTGGTTCTATGTTCGCAATACGTATATATACAATTATTGTTCACGTCACCTCGGAGAACATTCACACCTACCTCCTGGAAGAGCACCCTGTAATGGAAATGTACTCATGATTATTCACAGCAAAATATACTTACGGCACATAAACCATTTAACTGACAGGGAGGAAAAACGTTTTCCCTTGAATATGCATAGCGAAAGTTTAAACATTCAACGGCTGTTGAGAATAACTGTCGTGATACCCTATGTATACCTGCTATCCGAAGGAAGACACACTGTCAGAGGATAGCTTCTTATGAGTTAATGTCTTGGCGTTGCGACAATGGGACATTCAAAGAAACACCAATAAAGGGATTTATCCGTCCGTATTGTCAAGAATGGTTTCCAGCGCTTAAAGTCACTTTTCAACTTTTATACCTTTTCTGCCAGAGCCACAGCTAAGCCGATTCGTAGAGGGCCAATACCTATGCCTTCCGGGGGTCGAAAATAATGGATATGAGAAACTTAGGAAAACAGAATCAGTCATCCGTCATCGAACGGGTCCGAGCATCGCTCAACGCCCAGAGAGAGTTAATTTATTATTCCACGAAAGAATCAACGTGCATTGAAGAGTCAAAGGTGTTCTATCACACGTCATCACTCATGTTGGCGAGAAGGCCTCCTCTTGATTTACCTCTCGGGCATAAACTTGAATCAATAGTCCATCGTAAATAAATGTCTCTTTTATTTACTGTTCACCAGTCGCAAGCTAACATGACAATAAGTAATTCTTGAAATCGTCAATTTTCGGAAATCTACTGGTAAATTGAAGCGTATTGTTTGCTAACTACCAAGCTAGGAATATGGTGGCGTTCACCTATGACACAATGCTCGTTTCTTTTGGGGAAGGCGGGATCACCGTAAATTGACAAGAATTTTAGGCCGGAAAGAATATCTGCAATGCTTCTGAAATGGTGTACTCTAGGAATACATGCTGGGCGATATTCGTGCTCACAGAAGGGCGTTCGCAATTTTATGGTAAGTGATGAGAGGAGTGTTGTAATATTTATAAAATCTGCCTAAATATAATCGAGATATTTTACTATTTTTTCATATATTTCTTAATCATTTCAAAATAAAACAGCGCAGGATTGATAATTATCGATTTCAGTATTCCAAATAAATATATTATATTAAGCATATTAGTCAAATCGACGACTAAGAGGTTAGGTAAAATTAACATTAATGTGGCCATGTAGCGCAGACACACTGAAGAGTTCGTTTCAGTTTCGCCTAGCAGTTTATAGCAACAAATCCCCCACCGCCCATTTTAGGACGGTGGGGGAGTTGTTGGCTAACAAGATTATGGTGATATAAAGGGTAGGACCTTAAAATGTTATTTCTCCCGCGAACTCTAAGGGATCAGAGTAACTGCAGCCGGCTTCCCTTGGGAGAAAGAATAATTTTTAAATCCTGAGAATCTTAGAATGTCATCATTGATTTTCTTTCTTTTATGTTTCCATTATTTTATCGTTCTTCTTATTACGAGCAACTCCATCTCGCATGAATAAGCATTTTGCATTGTGCCACCGCAGTCAATGTAGGTGTCGTAAGCGTTGCCTCCCTTAGTTGAGATGTTTTGCATCTTTGCTGTAATCCTGTCGGAAGATAATTCTACCTCAGAGAAAGAATATTTTTGCAGTTAGTTTTAGTTTTTAAGGTTTTTATTTGCCAAAAAGTTATTTTACAATATATTTACATGAGACAGGAAAAGTTTGGAATTGACAAACACCCGTTATAGGCCGAAGCCTCTTCGGGCCGGAGAAAAGACGAAAGTTTGTCATATAAACGCGGTTGCATGTTTGCTTATTCATAAAAACATTGGATGATCGCTGTTTCTATTTCTCTATTTCTCCGGGGTGGCATTTGGCCTGGCATTCACCCGAGGGAGTGAGGAAACCCGGAAAAACCTCACTCAGGCCGATTTTTGCTGCATGCCTGCCATTTTATTACCCACTGTAGCACAACTTACCATAGTGGTGGCTTGCAGAGAGTCATGTAAATCTGATTGGATTTTTCTGTGAAATTTAAATGTGGTGGTTATTCCTCGCCAATCCCTAGGCTGCATATTCTTAAAAACGGTTGAGAACTATGGCAAAAGGCCTGAAAGATTCAGCCATTGGGGAGTGACCATGGTAGCACGTGAAATGAGCAGACAGCATTTGACGATCTCAGCCCACGAAGTCCCGCGACGGGGGGCGGTGGAGGGTCCCTGAGGGCGTGTTGGACTGCGGTCTGATTCTCTACAAGACTCTGGTGCTCCTCAGGGAGATTACTGCACAGAGTAAATTTTAATGCCGGCCTCCATCCTCTTTCCCACGCCGCCATTCTCCCCAAACATCTCCCCCCGAACTCGCCCGAGACGAGGGATCCAACGCACTCGCCGTATTCATCTTTCCCTCTCGCCCTCGCCTGCCCTCTACTCACATTCGGGGCCTGCTTCCTTCACAATGGCTCCCCTCCTGCTCGCCGTCCCCATCTCCGGTCCCATGGCCCCACCCATCCCACCTGGGTGGACGGCAAGCGTCGCCCTCCTTATCTCCTTATTGCCCCACAATGCACCACCGCAAGCACAGAAACGAAGGCATTACCCGGAAATCGAACACAAGACGACTCTCCGTGAGCAGTTAATCGCTCCGCCCGTAAAATTGCATGGCGATGGGAATCGCGATAATTTTTAATTGAATGATCATATGATATACTTGCGTAAATTGAAGTACATCGGGGATCAAGTTGGTGCAATGAAAAGTGCACTGGCTTCCCATGTTGAGATCCCAGGTTCGAAACTCTGCGGTGGCGGTATTTTCTCAGGGGTATTCCGATATTTTACTTTGTCGTCATGTGTCAAATACTTGGATCAAGCCGTCCGTCGGCTCGGGTGTACAATTCTGGACTCATTCGCGTCTATCGAAGGCACATGATGGCACCTTTTTCTCCGCCCTACTTTCTTTGTTTTCTGGTAATATTATCTCTACAAATATGCCAATATTATGATTGATTTGCGCAAATGGCTTCTGTCGTTCTGGGATCACTCACTGCCTCTCGAATAGAGCGGGCGTGTTTTCAGCTCGCTCCTGGGAACCGGTTTACCCTACCTGAGCCTTCAGCTATCCTTTTGCTGAGGAAAATTTTGTACTTGTTCCTTCCTTTGTAGAGTGTAGTGTAGTGTTATCAAAATCTTGTGAATTAGTATGGTTTACTTAGTTTTCGTGTTGTTTGTTACTAGTTTTGAATAGTGCGGTGATATTCTTAGTTAATATTCTTAGCGGCTTTAAGTTATTTGTTTCCTGCTCCTCTGATTGGTTATTGGAGAGTACTCTCTTTCTTTTTCTCTCCTTTTCGACCGAGTAGCCGCCTCTCTAAAGAAAGTCTATTTCAACTAGTCTATTTCAACTCTTAAACACATTCGTATGATTTAAAGTGCCTTCTCGCAAACAATTTTAGCATAATTTTGTTTTCAGGGTACCATTTTTGGTAACTCATTTGCCAAATTCGGATGGCTTCCCCTAGGTACCCTGTTGCCATGCTAAAAACAACGGTGAAAGCGAGATTCAAAAGCTCGTATCGCCATATTGGAGAGGAAGGTGCAGAAGCTCCAATCGCAAAGCAACGGCGAGGTGCCTTCTCGCAAGGGAGTTGGTGCTCGGGATTGGAATTCAAAAGTCTGCCACGCACTGGGTATCGCACGGGTTTGCCCGCATGCTGCATGTGGTGGGGTGATCGCAATCTAAACTCGTGTCCAATCTTCCAATGAAGGAGTGTCTCCCCTCCGTAGATTGGAAGATTTGAGGGTCGTTTCTCGGGGCAAGGGGAAGGTAACAGTGAGACGAAGATTGGACTCAACGGAGGCAGATCCCATCCCCGTCTCCAACAGGTGCCATTTGCTGTCGGATGACACCACCACCGTACCTATAGCCTCTACCCCTCCTCCGAGTTCGCTGCTTAGCATAAGACGTCAGTGGACGGAATACACTTCACTGATAAATTGGCAAGAAATAAAGTTTAAAAAAAAGGCATTTCCACAGGGTAACCACAGGAAAAATATTCCAGAAAACCTTAAAGAGTGAGACACTGATGCGAGCACTACGAATTATAAATATAAGTAATAACACTATGCCATTAGCCCAATTCACAAATATGCTCTCGCCAGTCAGCGTGATGTACACATGTTTATTATTTTTTCAAAAAATACAGGTCCGCACTGATAATGCATTCATCAATACTGTCATTGGGAAAACTGCAGCATGGCATTAGACGTGAATCACCATAGGACCCACAACAAGGTTCTAAGTGCCCATCAGCAATGATCAATTTGAAGTTTACTCTCTTTTGCTGATAGTAATGAGAACAAGTTACTTTCCAATATTAGCTTACTGAGTACAACATTGCATTTGGCAATAGGTACAGCAGGGGTTTCAAACACCAATATTACCCATTGATGCATGGACATTTATAACCTCTTGTTCAAGTACATATTACCCATGGAAATAGTTCCATTTTTAAAGTAGTGATTTAATGCAGAATAGTGATTCCAAGATAACAATCATAAAAGATTATTAGAATTAAGTTAGTAGCTACAATTTGCTGAAATCATTTATTCAAATTTCTTAAAAAGTTATTGCACTCTGAATGAGTGCTGGCCGGTTGGAAACGATTTTATACGTTGAAATATTGTAGTGACTTTAAAATACCACATTAAAAGGGAATTCATACGTATTAAAATATTGAGATAATAGTCTATTACAGGTATTTCCTGACAGAAGTGGAAAGAGTTAATGAGGAAAAGACAAATTAAAAGTAATTTTGAGATGTAAAACTATTGGTAAAGGTATATTTCATTGTTTTTACAACTTCAAACCTTGGATATTTATATTCTTCATTGGGGAAACAAGCATAGTCTTCAAATAGGGAAAGGTGAAGTGACCACATAGCTACACAATGATTTTCACATTGTAAAATGCAATACAATATAAAGTTGCTCAATATAAATAAAATTTCCCTAGATCAATGACCGTTAATCTAAGTACTTAGGCTTAGTACTGGGTGAATTACAGTCTCCCCTATCATGCATCATCTCTACTGACGCACGTTGCCACTAACCAAGGGGCCGCATTCAATTCAGAGCGAGCACTTTGAGACACCCTAGGCCACATTCAATCTGTATGCATTTCTGTCCCCAGATTTTCATGAGAAATCATGGCAAACACAGCGAAAAATTGGACACCTTCCCATATTTTTGGAAGGATTTTCTGGGACAAAACTTTGCATAAAGATATCATAACTTGTGACACCGGAAATGTAAATTTCGTCAAATAATATGTTTATTATCTCATTGTATTGCTCATTAAATGTTTTAAAAATGACGAATTTTCAACTAAAAATTTTCTAAATTATGTTATATAAACAAAGTCTCCTCAACAAGTCTAAGAACTTGAAATATTACAAAAACAATAAGCCAATGACAAACAATGTGTCAGTGTTCCCTTCAAAGCTGTATCATCTCAAAGGAATACCCATGTCCGAAAAGTGATTCCACGTTTTGAAACAGTCCTGGAATGCTTCCTTCGGAATGCTCATTAGCTCTTCCGTCGAGATTTTCACTCTTTCTCTCTCTGCAATAATTACAATTTTCTCTTTTTAATTTTCTTTTAGTTTGGGGAATAGGAAAAAGTCACATAAGGCATGTCTGATGAGTAGGGTAGACAGGTAAGCACCACGATATGGTATTTAGCTAAAAACTCATGAATTCCAAGAGGCAAATGAGCCAGCGCTGTGTTGTGGTGAATAAAACCTCTCGCCGCTCCTCCAAATTTCGGGTCATTTTCGCCTAATTCTCTTACTTTGGTGTGCTATTACGCCCAGAGAACATTCCGTGTCAGATTGTCTGGCCTTTAGGCAGGTATTCGTGGTGCACAAACCACTTTGCGTGGAAAAGAACATTCAGCCTCACCTTTACATTCCAGTAGTAGTAGTTTTAGGGGAAGAGGCTGACAGCCAAGGTCATTTTCGACATGGGGATTGATTTGGTGAAGAACGTCATGCTTCTAAATTTCAAATATGACTGACTTAAATTTTTCAATATCCCCTTTCCAAACAAAACTGTCACTAAAACAGTTATACCTAACATGACTGGTGCTTTTTCCCAAGCACCATTTTATTCAAAAGGTCATGGTTTAAATAATATTTAAAAGAGGTCATTGTTCACATTATATTTTCTTAATGTTATTTTATGCAGTAAATAATTAATGTTGCCCCATTACAGAATGTTTTTATACATAATTTTAATGAAGACAACAAAAATTTTGTTTCTACAAGTCCAGCATGATGTTGAAAAAATTTTTCAACTGTCTTGTTTTCCAACTTTTCCCTCGAGCACCACTTTAGCCAAAAGTTCATGGTTCATATAATCTTAAAATATGCTAATATTTTTCATGGATCATCTTTTCCTTATTTTTGCTCATTTGCACTTTTCCATTTACAATTAGCACAAATACCTCTTCATGCCCCAATGCTATCACTTTTTTTTCTTCTTAGTTGGGTGATTACACGATCCTTTTGCCGTATTGTCGCTTCAAGTTCCATCACTTCCTAAAACATCAAATAAGAAAATAGAATGAAACATAATGCCATTTATCTACATCTTTAAATTGCTATTACAAAAACCAACTCCAAATTTAGAAATAAGCAAGGAAGATAAAAAGAGTAAGAGCAAGAAATAAATTCTAACCATTAACCATATTTTCCAGCCCATAAGATGCACTGCGATCCCCCAAGGCAGAATTTACAAAAAAATATTTGGATCAGGCACACAAGGATCCAAGTATTTTAATATTAACACTAATAACAGAAAATGAAAGTGTTACATTACACAATTATCAGCTATGTTAATCAATTTGATGGTTCGAGGCTCTACTTCATGAAAATTCATGATCGATGAATAAATAAACTTAATATTTATTCATGAAAAAACTCCATCATACTAACCGGTTTTGACTCATGGGCAACATCATCAGGTATGGCTATGCGTCAAAGCTAGTAGTATTATGAGGTTTTGTGTGAAAAAATAGCAAATGTATTTATTCCGTGAGCAGCTATATCATTGTTTATTTATTGTAGAATACCTAAAATTCATCATCACTGCTGCTAAATCATTTTCAAAGTTATTACCACTTTCCTCATACACAAAGTCCTCTTCACTTCCATCAAGCACACATTAGTAATTCCACAGTTTAAAGAAGACATCACTTTTGACTTTCTAACAACACCTTTTCAACCAATCACAGATACTAAAAAATTAACAGCCGTTTAATTCTTTCTGTGAGTGTGATGTCATGAGTTGAAGCATTATAATGCACATGAAGTTATACACATAAACCCTGGGCCCAAAAGATAGCATCTGATAACAGAGTACATTTTGGATAAAAAATGCATTTTAACGGCTTGGAAATACAGTATTCTCAATGAATAACACAGAAATAAATTCAGACTCAATCATTATCCTGCCTCACCAAAAAATGCCATGTGAATTTCAAAAGAATTGATTGCTGCAAAGAATATAATACTCCATTATTTTGAATAATAATTATACAACTTACATTTTTCAGCCTTAAATTGTGTTCTTTCAGCTTCACAAGATACCGGATCTTTTGCTTGTGATTTTGATGCCCTAAAGATGCAGCTTGCTGCAAAGATATTTTCTCCAGCTCACTCTTGGTCTCCCGTGTTATGTCTGATAAAGCTTGGCGCTCGTGTTCATAGAGTTCCAGCTGTTCTCGAAATGGACCAATCAATGTATGCAAGTTGTTTATTTCTTCATTTTTGGCAATGAGCTCCCTGTTGAAATGAAGAAAACAAAACATGAATTGAAATTGAACCAGAAAAAAAAGCCACATTCACTCTGATGTTCAAATGGATGACATCTCACTTTCACTTAAATGTGAATGGTTAAAATGAATAGTTTTAAGGAAAAAAGTGCACAGAGCATTAAAGCCATTACCCTATATTTATATTACAATATCATACAAACAATTAAATACAAAGACCCTTCTGGTGAAAATTATTAAGGTAGAGATTTAACATTAGAAAAAAAGGAAGGAATTTGCAGAATTATATTGGCTGAATTAAAAGAAAAATATTAAATTATATCAATGCCTGTTACCCTCATCTTACTGGGTTAAAACATATAATAAGAATGGATTATATTCATTCAATGTCATTTTTAATGACAACTTTATATAATTATATTGATTAAGCATGCAAACCTACCTTTCAAGAGATGATTTCACCTCATTGTGCAGAATCTCTCTCCCTGCAAGTCCACCCAAAGCAACCTTGAGATGATTCATATATTGTTGGATTAAGTTTTCTGTTTCACATTCACTGTCTTGGCTACCGATTGATGCACTGTTTCCAGGACTCTCACTCTGCCCTAAACCACAATTCAATTTTACCTCTTTCACGATTTCACCCAAATTTTCAGCAGTACACTTCATTAAAAGTAAATACTTTTCCTTAACATTGTCATTATCAACTTTCATTACATTAATTTCTTTTGAAAGGTTTAAAAGTTCTTGTTCTTTTTTATCATAGTTCTCTTTCAACATGCAAACATATGCTATCACCTGCTTATATTGTTCTTCTACAACTTTGACAAGAACATCATGTTCGTCTCTAGCTTGTTTCAATTTCAAATGAAGATTATCATTTTCCTCCTCTTTCTTCTTCAACTCCTGAAGTGAGGTGAATAATCCAATGGTATTTTTCTCAACCAAGTCTTCACTCTCTTCTAGCTTCTTGCTAATTAATAAAATTTTCTCTTTCAGTATTTTGTTTTCATCAGCCTTCTCCAGTATTGATTTGTCTGCTAATTCTGCTTGAACTTTGCAAAGGCTCAAATCACTATTTTTGTTGTCACACTCTTTCTCGAGATGAGATATTTGCATGGCCATATGATTTCTGAGAGCATTCAGCT
This sequence comes from Hetaerina americana, assembly GCF_022747635.1. NCBI lineage: Eukaryota > Metazoa > Arthropoda > Insecta > Odonata > Calopterygidae > Hetaerina > Hetaerina americana. Next base: position 5,739,108 of record NW_027286403.1, read on the forward strand.
TGTCTATAGTCTCCTTCATTGTGCAGAATTTTGTCCTTTGGCCAGAAGTTTCTCCTCTGAGTCTGGCCACCAAACTGCCAAGGTTTGAGTTAATCGCCCGTGCTTCTGTGTATCTATCTTCATAAGCTGGAATATACTCAGAAAACTGCTGCACAATTTCTGAGATTTTTTGCAGTGTTCTTGTCTCACCATATAGTTTTTTATTCTTCCTGAAATTATTCCATATCACTCAATTACACCATATGAAAACTATTACTTTAAAAGTTGAATTATGAAAATGATTTACAAACAAAGAAAATTAAAGCACTTCTGACATATAGATAGAAAGCCCAGAGTTTTGCTTATATTTTCATTGATTTAATATTGACATTTGAAAACCAAAAATGTTTCCTGAGAATTTATTTTTTTCAAATCTTTACAACTGCCGAGAATTTTTTTAAGGGATGTGCAGGCCAAATAATTGGAGACCAAACCAAGATATTTGATGGAACTATCAATAAAATTAGCCTGGTTATGCCTTCAGCATAGTATTTATTCACTTCATTCATACATTTTTAGAAGAGAAATTTATGATAAAAAAATGTGAGAATTGAATTTTGTTGAGGCAGAATTTTGAATCTTTACTTTCTAATTTCAATCTACACAACATGGGCAGAAAATAATTCACACAAAACTAATTAGTATGGTAATGACATTGATTGCGTAGTCTCCTAATATTGGGCAAAAAGCAATCCAATTTTAATTTTACACTAATTACTTTTTAATAAGGATGAAGCCTAGGTTTTGATGCTGGATTTTATCAGCAGGTAGTTTCCAATGAAAACACCACCGCAGTATGTATACGTACAATAATCCCAAAAATAACCTTCTGGATAAGATGATGGCGAGAAAAATGATCAACATATTTTTGTCATCTAAATCTAATCTTTGAAAACCTAACCACTCACGATTACGAATGACAAAAAAGGTAATATTTGTAAAGGTTTTATATTTACAAGATGAAACCTCTCAGAGTTAACAGTACATACTTTATGACCTGGTGGCCATCGTGTATCTTCTTAACACACTCCTCAATTTCTCTATGTATGAACACATAAAATTCCAATTCTATGGCAATTCCCATGAACTTATCACTCCATACATTTAAAAAAATATTTACCCTTTAACTTTTGTGCTGAGTTTTCTTATTGATGCTATGTGCTCAGCTACTTCTTTTCGTAATATCGCACAATGTACACAGCTGCGAATTGGAACAGACTTGTGTGTTTCATTTTCAAAAGATGAGCTGCAAGAGTTGTCCTCGTTCACCATTTCTGACTCATAAGTACCTCTTTGGGAACCAGTGGAATGTACGCTTCTACACTGGAAAAAGAAACAATGAAAATAAATACAAAAATTAAAGAATGCCAATGCCATGTTTTAAATTATAAGTAAAATTAACTTGCTGCCAATAACATTGACAGGAGTGATATTTACATATGCCTGAATAGACAATGTAAATAAGCATATTTCGGCAGTATTTTTGTGAAGTTGCGCACACTTTTTAAGGTTATTGGCATATTGCATGAGTTTGTGTTAAGCGACCACAGAGTGGACAAGTGCATACCAGAAAATAATGGCCAAATTAATTGCATTGCTCGACTCTTTAACTGCTAGAACTCACAGATAATATGGCTGTCTCGGATTTATAGTTGCGCCGGGGCTCGACGAAGCACTTTCCCCGACCAAAACATTCATTAATCGACTTGTCAAGTGATTTGGGGCTGCATGACGAAGGAGATTGCGAGCAACCTAATGTATAACATCACTAACAGTAAGTGACATTCACAAAAAAACAAATGGCAATTTTTCAAATTTTATAAAACTAACACAGTTGTTAAGTTCAATATCAATTTATACCTTGAGTTTCGGTGAAGCGCTTGCTCCTGTTGAAGCAGCCAAGAATGATTCTCTCGTCATATTTCGGGCTATATGCCCAAGGAGATGGTGCACAACCTAATGCACAAAACCATTGACAATAGGCGATAAGGACTACAAATAAAGCTTCAAAATGTAAAACTAACAAAACATTTCAGTCCCGAAACATATTTACTTTCGTTTTCGTTAAACCTTACAATTGTAGCTCAGGAAAAGTTGCCATTTCAAGTCCAAATACTTAAGCCTGAAGTAATATCTAAATGTTTAATTTGAAACAAGAAACGTAGCAACCGATCACCATTTCGTAGGATTCTGATACCTCTCTAAACTAATCAATTATTTCGACAATTTTTCTACAACACAAGGGATATGTACACTGTCTTTTCATACAAACGACAGTGTTTTACAGACAAATGCAAAGCCAATGTGAAGGAGTAACCAAATAAAATCATCAGAAACCAATGAAATTTTCTGCTAAATATTATCTGTTTTTACCACCAAAGAAAAATTGTTTACAATAAGGGAGAAACACGACAAAAACAGTATCAAAGAGGTAAAAACTAACAAAATATTTAAGCTCAGAAATATATTTACCTTCGCTTTCGTTAAACCTTATAAGCTTAGCTCGGGGAAAAGTTGCCATTTAAAATCCAAATACTTCAGCTCGTAGTAATATCTATGTTTATTTTGAACTAGAAACATAGCAACCGATCACCATTTAGCGGGATTCTTACATCACTCTAAACCAATGAAATATATCGACATTACTTTTTTTACGATACAGGGGATAAGCGCGAATTATAATTTCGAATATACGAGAATGTTTAAATTATAAAATGTACACCAAATGCAAATATGAATAACCTAATAAAATTATCAGACAACAAAAGGATTTCCTGATAAATAGTATTAGCTTTTCTATTGAATAGTATAAACTTGATCACAATAAGCGAGAATCACAAGAAAAATAGTATCAAAAAGGCAAAATTAAGAAAACATTTCAGTTTGGAAACATATTTGCCTTCGTTTTCGTTAAATCTTACAATTGTAGCTCAGGAAAAAGTTGTCATTGCAAGTTCAATTACTTAAGCTAGAAGTTATATCAATATGTTTATTTTGAAACTGCAAACATTTACCTAACGAATATTTCGAAATAACCTTTTTTCGTATGCAAGAGGATTATTTCCTATTGTTAATTCCCTAAATATATCATTGTTCCAATATCTAGGCTGTGTTCATTACAACCCTACCTTTACCGATAGATTGTTAATATTAATGACGATCATAACTTAGTGTAACTATATTTCTATTTCAGCAATTTGAGGCTCACCTTAGATTTCGCCGATCCGCAACATTTAACACACAAATTTGCAAAGATAATATTGAAATTCCATAGCACATGTCATTTTGCAACATTATCCCTACATGTGATTATTATTTTACACGCCTCAATACGTAAAATTAGTTTGTACTTTTGACGAAATATAGCTCCATGACGTAATCATTTCGTATTTTTGCGGAATGAAATTCGAATTCAATTATTGTTCGATAAATTTAACAAAATAACATTTTGCACTAGAGTTAATTTTGCTCACCGTAAAATTTATGGCTGAAGATAGTTTATGCCGTGTCAGGAAGCTAGGTTAACTTTTAAAACCGTAATAATAATATTATTGTTCACTGATCATGCATGTAGGAAAGGGAGTCGTCAAGCACAAAGAAAAGTACAAAATACAGGCACATTTTAACTCCATGAACATGCTTAAAAAATAATATAAAAATTAGACATATGTCACTGCAAAAATACACTGCACTACAGTTTTTGTCATTTAAAAATGCATTCAATGAATAATAACACTGCATTAGAAGGGCGTTCTTGAGTTTCAATTAGAAAGACAATTAATCTACTTTAAATACGTCTCACTATTTGCTATCACCTTTTGATGCAATGCTATAATATAATCTAATTTCTGTGATATTTAACTTGATGTAATTTTTAATATTATTGAATTAATGCATACAAATTAATTGATATAAGATATTTTCCCCTGCCACTCAGTGACATGAAGAGGAACAATGTACGTATACATCCAATGTAAGAATCCTGACATTCAAGTCTCATAGAGGCAATTGGGTATGAGATATTAAATATACTAGCTTCCATTCACTATTTGTTTCAAAGAGTGTTGGATCTGACTGAACGAAATGGAAGTCTTAAAATTTTTGTGTGGAGCTGGAAGTGGCGGAGAGGCAAACGAGTCTCCAAAAGACTAAAATATTAATGCTGATGTTTTTGTGTAAAGTAAATAAAAAATGTACGAAGTACAATATGTCTAATGAAGTGTAGCATTAGCCATATCACATTCATGAAATAAAACTAATGAAGTGTATACTAAGTTTCAGAATATAAAATAGGGAAGAAATGGACTCAGGAAGTATTAACCAGAATTAGAGAGAAGGACTATCAGGATGCAGTGGCAAAATTTAGTTTGTGGGCAGGAAGATGAGTGGAGTGGGAAGAAGATAGGCATAAAAATAAGGATACTGAACGTTCATAGCAAAAAGATAGGAAAAGTTAATAGAAAAGTAACTAGGAACTTAGGCGTTAAAAATTAATTCAAATAACTGCAGGAGGTGCTGGACCAATATTCATGTTCAAAGTTACTGCAGAACAGTAACTTTAAACATGGGTCATTCATGGACAATCCAGCCCGAAAAGTTTATATTGAAGCAAACCAGTGTATACATAGCTTACCTGATATCATTTCCTCATGAAATGCACATTAAACTTTACTCAATTTCTTCTGTTACTTTGATTCCACTGGTCTTGCCTGAAGGTTCTTTACAATTGTAGTGGTTGGTTAAATTGATAACCTCCCGATATCATTTTAATTAAGTCAATAAAACTATTAAAATAATCATATTGAACACCTAAAAAATCTTTGGCTAACTTAACAGGACAAATTTCAACCATTTTTTCAAATGCTTTCATTCAAATTTTTTCATTTGCATTGCTTTTACATGGTATTCAATTGTATAGGGAAATTGTAGACCTTCCTCTAAGACCATTTATTATTTTCTGATATATTTATTAATAATTAGATTCTCATCATTTTGACCTAGTCAAAACAATGCACATTTCATTCATACTTTGCTATTAACACATAATCGACCATATGATCTTTCGTGAATCTGTTATTTCAAGACATCTTTCAGTTGCTTTTACCATTATTCTTCCTCACAGAAGTTTCACTTTTTCAAAGTGTTAGGAGGAGTACTCTAAAATATACTGCCATTTTTGCAACCTAAGAAGAAATTAAATTTACTCGATGTGTTGCATATTTGTGCCAACATTAACAAAAGCATTCACATAACAAGCAAGATTTCATTGAAAAACTTTATAGTTTGCACAAACTGGCATTTTATGCCAAAATAAATTCAAAAGGTTTGGCATAATTCCGTAAAGACTTTTATTTACTAGTTCTATTGAAATATAGTTAACAATATATGGGTTGTTAGTGGGCTATATGGGGGCTGCTAAGTGGGGAATATTTCTCTGAGGGTTCATTAAAAAATGGCAAGGCAGTGAGATCAAGAACGGTAAATGTGGGTCGGTACTCTAAATACAAGTTTAGAAAATATCTTGCATCACATTTGCCTGGTCATTTCTTTTCCCCATGGTTTGTGATGTTGTCAAAACCACTGAAGTAAGGGCCTTTCTAGAAATTGTTTGACAGAACAGGGCGAGGCATGTAGTCTTCTATCATGTTGCTAAATTTTGGAAAAGATTATTGTCAGTTCGATAATGGAATATCTCGATAGAATTAACTTTCTAAGTAACTATCGGCGCGGATTCGGGAAAACCTGATCATGCGCGACTCAATTAGGACACATAATTACTTTTATCAGGCGAGAGCCGTCGGCAAGTGGATGTAATCTTTTTGGATTTACAAAGGCATGTGAAAAGGTTCCCCATGGAAAAATATTTCATAAATTGAAATATGCTGGTTTAAATAAGAGTGCAATAAATTGAGTTGAAGACTTTCTGTCAGAGCGGGAACAGAGGGTAGTCCTTGACGGCACTAGTCCAGACAGTGCACGAGTGACATCGGGTGTACCTCAGTGAAGTGTAATCGGGCCGTTGCTTTCCATAATTTTTGTTACCGATATGAACCGCGAAGAGAAAAGTAAGATTAGGATGTTCTCGGATGGCACAGTGATTTATCGGGAGATATCTAGGGATGAGGATCGTTTGATACTAGCAAAGGATCTAGATTGCATTTCGCAATGGTGCACACAATGGGGATTGTCATTAAAACATAACATAAAATCAGCGTGCAAGCAAATAATAGACTGGGTTTAACTAGACGCATTCTTGGCAGAAGTGACTATAAGGTAAAGGAACGTTGTTACCACGCTCTTGTAAGATCTCGTTTAGAATATGCATGCAGTGTACGGGATCCGACTGGAAAAGGCTTCATTCGAGCAATTGAGAAGGTTCAACGCAGGGCAGTCCGTTTCATAAAAAACGGTTACAATAAAACGAAAAGCGTCCCAGAAATGCTTCTGGATTTGGGAATCATTAGAAGAAAGACGATTCAATGCTAGGGTGTAGGGTGATCTTACTAAATAAATTCCGAGCCGCACGTTTCAGCGCCGAGTTCTTGCAAATTGTTCGCACTCCAACATGCATCAGTCGCTTGGATGATGACTATAAAATTCGGGAAATAGATGCCGTAACTAGCCGACTCAAGGACTCCTTCCCACGTACAATACAGGGTAACAACTGCAGGGTTAGACATTGCAAAAATTCCGCATGCCACTCACAACGTCTTGGGAATTTAGGTTTATCCAAACGCATCCCAACTAATCTCGTGTATTTTGGGGTTGAGCGCTCCCATTTCATCGGGTTGCAAACCGTCCCTTCCCCCTCTATTCTACCTCGTGCCGGTATCCCACCCCGCCTCTTCAATCCCCGAGCCGTTTCAGGACGTGTCTTTTTCACCTTCTCCATTTTAATGTTTCACCCCTCTTCAAGTGATGACCGACTCTCAGTTTCCAAGTGTCCCCACCCCCGCGATTCAAGTTCCCCTACCCACGGGGCCACTGATTGAGTAGGGGGCCCCGGATCAACTCGGTGTTACATTCTCAAGGCCCGCCGCCGACTCCCCCCGCCATCCATCCGCCATCCCCCCTCACTCACTCACTCCCCGGCGTCTCCCTCCTACATCTTCCCTTCCCTCTCCCCGTCAACCGCCTATGCCCCCTTGTCTAACCACGTATGCCCCCTTTCGGTCGGTGGCTTCCGGAGGGGAAGTGGTAGAAAAAAAGGTTCCCTCGAAACGCCACCCTTCGGTAGTTGATAATCTTCGCAAGCGCGAAAATTTAACGTGTTTACTCCGCAATTCTTTTTCATATACACAGGTAGTTATGGTAATCATTATAATTTTTCATATTCACAGGTAATTATGATTTTATATTTCCGTGTTCTTCAGAAAGATGTATTCTCATACGCCGCATGTTAAGGTTGGCATTCAGGTTGCCATCATTTTATTTTCACACTCGGCAATCTTCCATTTGTCACCTTATTAAATAATATGAGTATTTTATATGGTTATTTACATACTAAAAGGAATTTGAGAATAAGGAGAGTAGTTTTGGCAGTTGTACCCTAAATATGATAGGGAAGGTAATCCGCTATATATTTATCCCCGCCTGCCCCCTTGGTTGGTGGCTTCCGGAGGGGAGGTGGTAGAAAATAAGGGCTTTTTGAAACGCCCCCCTTCGGTAGTAAATGATCTTGGCGCGCGAATAACTAACCTGACTGTACCATGTTCTTTTTCATGTATCTTGGGTGTAATGGTAAAAAAAGAACGTAGGTAAATTTTGTAATAGGGTACCGGTTTGGATGGACAAAACAACCGAATATTTCTCTTGTCTCTACTAACAGAACAACTAAATATCCTACTCCACAATAGGCCCCTCTTCTTCTCCTTATACTTCTTTCGACCCTTCATTCCGTCAAGTTATTCTATTTCTGCCCTTTCCTCGCTTGCCTAGTATTCTGCCCTCTATCAAAGTCATCAACATCCCATTGCTGATCAATATGTTGACATCCATTTTTCCTATTTCCTTTGAATTTCTCCCCACAATCCCCTCTCCTCCTCCACCATGCCTAGCACTCACTCATTTGTTTCCCTTTCTCTTCACCTCACCTTCTCTATCCTTCTCCACGCCCACATTTTAAAAGCCTCCAATCTATGCCTACCATCCTGCTTTAATCCTGTTTCCGCGCCATACCCAACTACGCTCCGTATCAATGTTTAAACGAGCCTTTTCTTAACATCACTCGAAGTTCCTGTCATCGATTCCCTCCTCCTTGTGAAAGCTTCATGCCAAACGCAATTCTTTCCCTTGTGTGTTCTCGCAATTCTGCTCCTCCTCTGTATGTTTTTCTGATTTCCTCAAAATCATCCTGATATATCACTATTATAAATGTTTTATCCCATTCCTCTGCTGCTAATCTCGATATCACTTTGCTAAGGATTCCGTGGGATGACGCCCGCAAGATCCCTGATTTTCACGCTGCCGGACACGAGACGATACATGACCCAGAGGGTGCATGCCGTAGTTGCCAATAAAAGGGATGCTCAGAAAGTAAAAGTACTGAATTTTTCTATTTTATATAAAAAATTTATTTTTTTAAAATTACATGATATTGAAGGTATATATGTTACTTGTTTTCCCGCGTCGTCGGCCTCCCGTTCTATGCAGGTTTTAAGCCGTGGCACAAGTTTTTTGATTCCCTCCTCATGGAACTCTTCCCGCCATCTCCTTCGTCCACTTACAGATCTCTTGTTTCACCTCGTCATCGGTTGAAAATTTTTTTCCACCCACGTGAGTCTTCAGAAAGGTTAAAGGATGAAAATTTGAGGGCGCCAAGTCTGGGGAGTATGCAGGGTGGTTAAAAATGTCCCAACCAAACGAATTCAAAAGCGCCTTAGTGGAGTTGGCCGTGTGTGGGCGGGCGATGTCGTACAAAAAACACACTCCCATAGTCAGCGTTCCACTCCGTTTGTTTTGAATTGCCCTTCTGAGGTTTTTTAGGGTCTCACAGTATCTTTGCATCAATCGTCTCCCCCTGAGGCAAAAATTCGATCAAAATGATCCCTTTTCGTCCCAAAACACGGATGCCATGATTTTTTGACCGAAATTGAGGTTCTAATTTTTTTGGGAGATCGGGATTATATGGAATCGGGCATTAACAGTTTTGATCCGTGCAAAAACTTCAGTCGGCATTTTTCCATCTGCGACAGGGAACCTTATGGCAGCGCGCTCCACGCACTTGGTGGGATTTCTTATCGAAACATTTCACAGAAACGGCCACTACAAGGCGAGTTTCGGTACTGACGAAGGTCCCCGGTGACCCTTGTGTTCAGAGACTATCCCCACTACCACTCAGTGTTGTCAACTATTAAAAAAATTCCTACGGCGCAAGAGCTCAACAGTACTCTTGCTTTCTGGAGATGCCTCGCAGATGTTAATATCTATACCCATGATGATTTCATAGGATAAGTAATTCAAATGGTTTCCCGTTTCAGTTTCCAATACTGTTTTTAACGTGAGTCCACGAATCAAATGACCCCACCACTAAGGTCAAAAACCTTGCAGCCGCCTACATTAGGAACAGAGGCTGCGATGACCACCTTTCGTTTGGCCTACAAGAAAGATCGGACTGATTTTATTCTGCGCAAACCGTTCAACGGATCGAAATGAGACCCAGTGCGCCATATAGTGACATATTTGACGACTAAAACGAGAGGTGTTGTATTTGTTTACGTCGAGTCGTTATGAGGCAGTAGCGGTACGTGTCTTAACTTGCAACGGCAGCAATGAAGGAGCTAGAGGAACAGCGTGGGTGCGTGAAATTTTGTTTCAAACTTGGAAAAAGTGCTACGGAGACATTTGGAATGATTCAGTAAGCCTTTGTTAATGGAGCTTTGAGTCTAAGCCAGTGTTTTTAGTGGTTCAGTCGTTTTAAATCGGGCAGTACCTCAACAGATGAAGATTCCACTTCGGAATACCCCAAACATGTAAAATTGGTGAACGATTTGGTGCGGGTTTAACTGTCTGAGAGATAGCCGAGGAATGAACATCAGTTTTGGATCCTGTCAGATAATTTTGACACACATTTTGGGCATGACGCGCATCACAACAAAGTTCGTCCCGCGGGTGCTGACTGATGAACAGAGACAAAAACGTCTGGACATTTGTCAGGAACTCCTGTATCGAGCCAATGCCGACCCAGACTTTCTTAAAACCATCGTAACCGGTCACGAAACCTGGGTGTACGGTTATGATTTGAGACAAAGGTCCAGTCTTCTCAGTGGAAAGGTCCTTATTCTCCGCGACCAAAGAAAGCTCGCATGTCCCGGTCCAATGTGAAGGTCATGCTGGTGTGTTTCTACGATTGGCAAGGGCTGATTCATTACGAATACGTCCCTCAAAATCAAACCGTCTACAAAGATTTCTACTTCAAGGTTATGAAGAGGCTGATGGTCACAGTGGCCAGAAAGAGGCCGGACATGAGGAGAAACAATGCATGGCATTTCCACCACGATAACGTGCCGGCTCACAAGGCGCTGATCGCGGCAAGAGTTTTTCGCCAGAACCGGAACTTCTGTGATTCCGCAGCCACCCTACTCCGCAAACGTGCCTCCATCAGACTTTTTTTGTTTCCAAAGTTAAAATCAACCTTGAAAGGGCGCCGATTTGACTCTACTGCGGTCATTAAAACTAATTGTACAGCGGACCTGAAGAGGATCCCTAAAGCGACTTACCAGGCTGGGTTCGAGAGCTGAAAGAAACGTTGGCAAAGGTGTGTCGTCAGCCAAGGCATGTACTTTGAGGGCGACAAGTTCGATTAAGCTGTATCCGTCGAAATAAACAAGTTATAAAATCAGCCCTGTCTTTTTTGGATCACACCTTGTATACTTTTCTACCTATATGGCATACAAGAATGACCCTACCAGGAGCGATTATTTTTCTCGTTAACACAGCTTTTGGGGTCATCAGAACGCACAAGCCCTTTCACCATATCAATATATTATGCTTATTTATATTATGTTTTATTTCATTATATTATATTGTGGTAATGTACCGGTTAAGGTAGGATTTGGGTGGACCCAAACCATACATAATTCCCTTTTATCTCTTAACAAACACAACCTAAAAAACCAGTTCTATAAGACCACCTCCTAAACTCCGCATACTTCTTTCCTACCGTCATTCTGTCCAACATCCCTTTGCTATTCCTAGTAGGAACTTCTATGGTCGGCGACCGATAGCTAAGGTCATTTGCGCCATTAGGGATGGATGGGAAAGAAAGGATGTAGAGAAACCCGGCGTTGGTATTGGCCTACTCTTGTCGAAAGGCGCCAAGGAGTCCGCAGTTTAATGTCCCATCCGACGGACGTCGTGCTTATTCGAAGTGCTCTCCACAAAGCACCTCCAGTAGGGATGGGGATACCATAGAAAAAAATCCAGCCACCTCCAGGATTCTAACTTGGGCGTGGTAGGAAGCCTGTACTTTAGCCACCGCACCATCTAAACTCTCGTCAGTAGTGAACAGTAACTTGTCATTTTCCGGAATTTAATCCTATATTTTCTTATTCGGTTTTCGATATCCCTTTTTTAATATATTCCTATTTTTCTCCATAGTACCTATCTCCCTTTCCTCACTCATGATTTTATTTAAACCCCGCTGATATTCTTTCCTTATAAGTCCAGTTCATGCTTCTACGTTCAATTTCCGAAACCGTTTTCCTTGCTTAATACTTTTGATTTGAATGCTACACTTCATAATAAACTAATTTCTAAACTATTTACTTTTAAATTACTAAATAACCAAATAAAATAGAGAACACGTAAAAGGACACTCACATTTTAGATTGTTTGAGCTTTCAGCCTTCTTTGAGGCCTTCTTCAGGTCAGATATATACATATATATATATATATATATATATATATATATATATATATATATATATATATATATATATATATATATATATTAAGGCAAAGTTTCCGCGGTCGTCATCTTACGAAATCCTTGTAAAGCGATATTGAGTGCAACAGAAAAGAAGCCATAGAAAATAAATGAACCAGTTAGAAATGGGGATTGAAACGTTAGGACGATATTAAATACAGGGAAACTGGAAAATGTTAATTGAGATATTGAGAGGGTAAACGTAGATATTTTAGAGACATGCGATGTGAGATGGAAAGATATGGGGATTACTAGAGCAATAATTATACAGTAATACACAACAGATGGGAAGATAGCCAACCGCAGTAAACCAGGAGCAAGGAAGGGACAACGTTATTCATAAATGTAAAAGCTGAACCAACAAACGTCGCCATTTTTATGTTCTACATTCCGATGAGCAATCTCAAAGAGAAAGAAGTCGACCAGGTATTCGATAAATTTTAAGGGATAATTGCGGGTCTTCGTGGACGAAAAAATTAAAAAATTAATACGATGGAGGATTGGAACGCAGAGTATACGTAAGAAGCAATGGCATGGTAGTTAGGTTGGGGACTACGGTTTAGGAACAAGGAAAGACCGTGGGGAGAAAGCAATAGAGTTCTGCAGGAACCAGGTTTTATTCATACAAATACTTTGCACGTTGTGTGTAAGTTCAAATTGATGACATCACATCAACAGGAGCATGATATCACGAAAACAACTCCGAAATGAACTCTTGAATCCATAAATAATTTGTGATTGTTGCACAAATCCGGGAAATTCATCCACTTTCGACATGTCAGACGATTAATGAGACCACTTATAATCTTTGCGTAATTTTGATCGAGGAGATAGATTTTGGGGGAGGGGGAAAGCTCTGAGGCGTACTGACCTACTGTGTGCGTCAATGCAGCGAAAATTCAGCTCTCTCCACTAGTTCTCACGCTACACGAAAACGGAGGTTACTCTCTGGATCACCCTCGTATTTTAAAATTACATGACTTCCTTAACATCTGGTGAAGGATGGGTAGGCGGGAGAATGGGCGGGATGGTGAGGAGGGTAGGCGGGAGAATGTAATGGAGAGACTTGCGATGGGAGGTGGCGGATGGCGAGAGAAGACCTTAGGAAGCACCGCAGGAATAAAGGACCCATATCTTCAGAAAAGGCGCTATCGTTGTTATGACGGGATGGGAGGGACTGGTGCCCGAGTCCTATTCAATGCGTTGGGAAGCGGAGGGAGAGAGTGACGGGAAGAGAGGGGAGGTAAGGTTTTTTTTATGTGAAGCCTGAACGTGGAAACGTCCTCTCCAGTTATCTGTGGAGTGGCGAGGAAGATAGAGATAAAGATGAATAGGAAGTTAAGGAGAGAGAGTAAAAAAGGATGTGATTGAAGTGAGACGTGGGAGGATAAAATGGAGGAATGGATGAGGAAGGGTAGAAGTGGAGGAGGTTGGGGGAGTGGCGTTGAGAGATTGAGAGAGAGAGAGAGCGGCAGAAAGGAAGAACTTGTTCTGAAGATGGCCCGAGAAAATAAAAAAGTGGGTCCGAGGAAAAGCAAGAAGAAGATCAACGCGGGGTTCGATCTCTTTGCTTCTCCTGATCGCCTGTAACGCTCCAGTGAAACGCTATTGGACTCTATGAAGGGTGTCATTAAAATCAATTAAAATGATAAATACAGCAAAGGAAATGTGAATAAAAGTTAAATCGAGGGAAAATGGCGAGATGCAGGGAGGGATGGAATAGTGGTAGATGGGAATGGTGGGGAGGAGGGGGACAGGCGAGGTTTGGTTTGCTTCGATGGATGAATGGTTAGGCGTTTGGACGGAGGAAAGGGACTTATTCCCATGCGCCCACTGCCATCACGCCTTTCAGTCATTAACAGAACAGCATTTAGCAACATTTGAATAGCCACCATCGCCCCAACGAAATATGCCGACGGTGAGAAGGTCACGATTCCTTCCCTGCGAGTGCACTATTTTCCGCTTGGATGCATTAAACGCGGCAAGTGATGTGACCCCGAGATATGCCTAATTCTCACGAGCTCCCGTCGACCGCCCTCGATGTCCCCCGCCCTTATCTGTGTTCTTTCGCATCCCTCCCCTCCCTCTCCGCCCCGGACCTCCCCCCCTGCGGCACTCGCTCGGGCCCGCCGTCCTCCGTCGCCACTCCATCCTCGTCCTAGACCCTCCGCCCGTCCGTCTGTCCCTTCCTCCCCTCCTCCCTCCGGGAGGATGCGTGCCCTCACCACCAGCGTCCACCCAGCTATCCTCACCCCACCCTCTCCTCGCCCCCTCCTTAGCCTTCAAATCTCTCCCTTTTCGCACACCATTATCGGCATCCAGCGTTGACTCCCACCTCCTCCCGCACGTGGACTACGTCATTATTTTTCTCCACTCCTCGTGCTTGATCATATCCGGTCCTAAAGCACTCTCCCGCCTATTTTGTACTGGCTTCAGTTTTGACGTCAGTCGATGTCAGGCGTTTCCACATTCTCTCTTTTCCTCCCTTCGTCCCTTATTCCTCAGGTCCTTCGGCGTCACTGCTCCCCCTCCTTTCCTCTCGACTCGGTCAGCAGAATCTTTAGCATTCCCTGAGCAGTGGTATTACGTTGCCCTATAAGGGAACGATTGGGCTGGGAAGGAAGTAGCAAGCGTTTTAAAATTTCTTTTATGTGGCTTCTAACTATCCCCGCGATAAAATGTCCCGTGAATCACTTCGCTGAGTGCATCCAACTTCAAGAGAAAGGTTTCCTCATTTCAATATGAATTCTTTCACGTTTTATTTCGATTTTCCGACAAAATTGGAGTCGAATTAGTATTCTACGAATTGATAACTGTCTAAGTTTTAGAAATATAATTCACCCGGAACTAGTACTCGTAACATGCAGGTAGTTTCCTGGGACGGGGATCAAATTGATAGAAGTCCTCTTCAAACAAATTGCTCATTAGCAGTAGTAGTCTTTAGGGGAGGCGACCGACAACTGAGGTCATTTGCGCCATAGAGGATGGACAGGAAGGGATGAAGAGTGGAGAGAAACCCGGCGTCGGCATTAGCCTACTCTCTACGAAAGGCGCCAAGGGGTCCGCAGTTAAACGTCCCATCCGACGGACGGCGTACTCACTCAAAGTGCCCTTCACAAAGCACCTCAAGTAGGGATCGAGATACCTCTGAAAAATATTCAACACCGCCGGGATTTGCACCTGCGCCCTCTGGATGGGAAGCCAGTACGTTAGCCCCAGTACCATCTCGATCCCCGCTCATTAGCTTCTTGAGTAGATAAATAGGTGTGTTTGGAGAGAATGAAAGTGTTGTGAGAGCAATTGATTCCATAATTTAGCGATCACGCTAAGATATAATAAAATTAATTCAGTATTAACATAAGCGGAAATACAATGATGGGTAATTTATTAAACTGTCTTCAAGTTGCGATAAAACATTTTTGTGAGAAAACAAAAACCAACATGAGGTTTTTGAGCTGTAAAGATCACAATGTGTTAACACTTGCTAATAAATTTTGATATGGCACATGAAGGCTATTATCAGAATTTCTTTAAAATTTATTTAATTTTGTTTCAAAATCCAAAGAAATAATGCCAGCGGTCATGTGGTGCCATTAGGATTTTCGGCATAAATCAGAGGTTATACGTAAATCTCTGGTGCACCTAGTTGCTATACACAATATACATTTCTGCTATTGTTTTACTTTTTAATTCGCTAATATCCCGTTGTGTTGTATCGTTAATTTCCGCTCTTTTTTTCAATTTTCCACTACCGATGACGAACTGAACATTAAAAGAGCCTACCAATGGCCTTTGATTGTTGAGAAATGCGCCACCAGTCTTAGTTTTTTCACTACCCTTAGTGTATCGTGTTCGAACACGCTGTATACTATATTTTATTGTATTTTAATATTTACCTAAACTTTAAAGTAATTGTGGTTGTGAACTTAAGTTATTATTAATTTGGGAAAATACATAATCAACCCCCACAGAGATTAATAAGCGCTTCTGTCGTGCATTCATTCATAAAATAACTCGAAACAGGTTCTCTCCATCGCTCTTTTTATGTCATGAAACACTGAGTGCTGCATGTTGATAACGCAAGGAGAAATTAAAAAAATATTTGCAATGCTCAAAGTGAATTTTGGCCAGGTTACAAGAAACAAAAGATTTTTCAACCTGTATTCATTTGCTTTTGCAAGTTATTTTATTTATTTCGAGATGGCATTCTTTGGTGCATGCTTGGCATGTTTGTGCATGGTTGGGACGAAACATTGAGTGAAAATAAGGGAAGATAGTATTTTCAAACATTTTTGATACTTCGTGGTACCTGTCTACACGTGTATGTAAACTCCGACGTCTTTTTAATCATTTCATTGAAGACAAGATAATAAGATTAAGAGATAATCAAAATATCTCAAATAAAGATATCAAAGTCTCTATCAAAAATAGGGCAAGAATATATAACAGAATGGGGAAGCCTTATGCCAGAAAAAAGAGGCGATAAAGGAAATGGAGGATCAAAAAATATAAACGGGTGGAAGAGAGTCAAAAGGGATAAATAAGAAACTAAGGAGAGAAAACATAGGGGACTATAAAACGTGGTTGTAGAAGCAGTGCAAGGAGAGAAACATTTTACAGAGGGAGGGTGAAATCGATTGAATCTAGTAAAGCAGCGTGAGAGCATTGTCCATGGCGAAAAGGAAAACATCGATGCACACTACAAGAGACTATAGGAATATTATTCGTTAAAATATAAAACGTTCAAGGGAGATGGAATATAAAATACATATCAGCAAACTCAAACACAAGAAAATTAATATACCTATGATGTGGGTAACCAGAGTTTCAGCATATTTCACATCAAACTAGAGAAAGCATTAAATATAAAAAAAGGGGGCATGGGAAGTATTAAACCACTTCGGAATAACTAAATTTAAGGCACACAATGAAGGAAAATCATTAAAAATGTCATTGGTAGCTTTAATTTCGGTAGACTTTGGCAGGCATATTCTGTTGAAAGAATAGATATTCCCTATTCAAATTAATTGAAAAGCAGTAGTGGTGTTGAGCACAAGAAGATATTTGTATTTGAAGAAGAGGTTTCTATTCTCACGCTAAAATCCAGCACTTGGCATCATGAAAAGGCGTGCGGAGATAAGATAAAATGACTGAAAATTGTCATTCAATTTAATTGTAGAAAGAGGAGAGTTTTTTCCCCGTGACTCATGTTGCTATTGCATCAACGATGAAGCTGAGAATGAAAACTGGACAATAAACATAATGCACTGTTTTGCTTTGTGAATGTTCAGAATGCCTTAATTAATAGATTTAAGAGTAAAATTTCTTCCAATTTATTTATAATTTTAACAAAGAAACGAAGATAAATTCATTTTCATGGTTCAATCTTATTAAGATCTTTGAGGAAAACCCTGCTTCATCTGACGAGAAGAGAAACGATCATTCATTTCTACCCCTGATGAAATGACGATGACGTTCCAGGAAAAGTCGTGACTGTATTTCTTGTCGCAACTATAGGGCGTAGTGAAAGAATAAGTAAGGTTTTATGACTCCGGGTTGCTTAATTGGAGTGATTATAATATTTTTTTTAAACTCATTGTTCGTCAAAATATCACAGAATTTCCTAAGATGGCATTTACTCAGAATAGGGAGCGGTATATCTTGTGCAATGTAATATGTTTGCACGTAGGTAAAGGACAAAAACCGCAGCTGCGGGATATCATTTTAATTTACTCTATTCCAATTAGCATACAAAGTTTGTCTTAAAATAGGACAAATCAAGAAGGACGTGAAACAGAGAGGGTATCAGGGTTTAAGGGAGTTGACATTGAATAGAGTGGAATGGAGGGCTGCAGTAAACCAATCCTAGGATTGAAATATTGATGATGAAAAACGTCTCGGAAAACGTTACCCACTCTGGTCTTCCCACATTTTTTATATTTAAGCACAGAAGTCGGAATTTATTTTTTCCAGAATAGAATTGTGTCATCGCCATGTCATCTTAACATTACTCTAAGATATGTACAGATTATTATTTGCTATGGCCTGACCAAAGAGTCCTTTTAGCCGATGACGTGAACGCTTGGTCGTGAAGATGAACGGTCACCTCCTGAGGAGGACATCGAAGCAATAAAACAATGGATGGGAAGGAATCAATCAGTAAAGCGCTGGGGTTGAATTTCGTGCCAAAAAACACACTGTGTTTGGAACTTCATTTCCATTTACGTGTTCGGCCTGGCTACGGAAATCAATCTTTATCCTCTTGTGTCGCTCGATTTGGAGCTAAAATTTCAACGCGAGTTTTTATGTTCAAATTTTTATCATTTATGAGGGAGAAATTTGGCCGGAAGATTTCGTCTGATCAGTTTTATTTCCAAAGCAGGAAAAGGCAAAAATTCGTTAGGATTACAAAACAATAAGTTTGATATATCACGCAGCTAAAGTGGTTCTCAGGATTAGCCACAAAAGGATGGAGAGCAGGGCAAATGATTACTTAGGGCATAATCAGTTTGGGTTCTGGAAGGGCAGAGGCACGCGTGATGCCATTATTGTAATGAGGTCACTAATGGAGAGGAACATAGAATACAATCAGTATGCATATTTATGTTTCGTAGATCTCAAGAAAGCATTTGGTAGGGCAAATTTGGTGGAATTGATGAATGTATTGCACAAAATAGGAGTTTGGAGAGACAGGAGTCTTATGTTATACACTGCTCAGATGCGAGTGGCGGATGGAAACTCGGGATGGACAGTCCTAGCAAGAGGTGTTCATTAATCTCCTGTACTGTTCAACGTGCGTAAGGAGGAAATTAAAGAGGCATGGGAAGATGAGTGAAAGTAGTTGGACAATTAAAAAAATCCATTAGATTGACTAATGAGCATGCTATAGTTTACGAGGAAGAGGAAATCTAAGTTAAATATTTAAATTGGTGCTCATAAACTTGAGCAGGTGAAAGTTTACATATCTCGGTAAGTGTTTTGGATCAAAATGGTCAAAGTAGTAGGCATGTAAAGAGAAGAATTGCACCAGGCAAAGAGACTTTCGTAAGGATGAGGGAATTGATGACAGGGACATTGAGTAAGGATGTTAAGAAAAGGCCCAACAAAACTTTGATAAGAACCGTGGTTTTGTACGACGCGGAAAAAAGATCGTTGAAGCAGGATGGTAGACATAGATTGGGGCTTTTGAAATACAGGTGTGGAGAAGGATGGGGAGGGAGAGGTTTACTGAAAGTAAAACAATTGGTATTGAAAGAAGCATGCGAAATAGAAGAAGGAATTACTGTAGTGTCTGATGTCAGGTTGAGGTATTGGTTAGTAGAGGGAGGGATTAGCTTTATTTTTGTGCAATTATTTAGGCTGTTTCAATCCAAAACCTACCTCAACTGGTATAATACCAAACATTATATAAGTAATAATTATCATAATGGAAAGTAGTCTTTGTGAGATTTTCCCGTTAAGTAGTAGACACCTATTACTCGAAAGATTTTACGGGTGCACCATTTTTTCATACACACTTCATCTATTGGAACAATTTATGAATCACAGGTACCCATTCGCAGAAAATTTGCGTAGTTTCAGGCATGATGTGGTGGAATTCTAATATAATGATAATACTTTTCCATATGGATTGATTTTCCCTGAACCTGGTGACCACAAACTACTACCGCTCTTTGGACGCCGTTTCCTGCTGCTGACATGGTACACCTAGATGACTGCTTAGTCACCGAAGTGGTATCCAGACTTTCTATTTTGTGTCAACTGTTATTAGCGTTGTATTTAATTATCCTCTGCTAACATATCCCTTACTTTACCTTCTTCCGTTCAATCCACATCCCCCCTCCCCCTTCCTACCACATATTTCCTTCCCCTGTTAAATTTGTACATAGAATGTACTTGACTGCAGTTTATCCCCAAAGATGAAGTAGTACATCGAAAAACGGTAGTGTAATAAATCAATATCTTGTGTAAAAGTTTAATCATTTGTTCATTATTACCCATTTACATATTTTACCTTTTTCAGATCCCGATACGTAAAATTTACGCCACAAAAAAGTATAGCAGTTTTTTATTTTCGCGATCATTTTACACGAAGAAATGTAGTTTACTTTCTGCTAAAAAATACATAGCCATTACTTCAAGTAATTGATGGTTGAATGGAATAGATAGAAACGCATATTCCGGAAAACAAATGAGTTTTTCTTCGATGTTTTCGCTCACTCATGCACTACAAAAGCATTCAATCTGAACATTAAACAAATGTGAATAAACTTTAGTGAAATGAATCGCCCTCTCAGATATAATTCACCAAAATCAAAGCTATAATTTCCATTAGATATAAATTGTTGGCCTTAAAAGCAAACACTTGCCTAATCCTATAAATCAAATAATTGACATCTAATGAATTGTATTTACAGCTTTGATTTTGGTTCAGTGTATCTGAGAGTACGAATAATTTTAATTTACTTTTATCACATTAATTTAATTCCCCTAAATATTTCTCCTACCAAGGAACGAGTTTCAAATGGGAGAGCGGAGCACTCAATATTTGACTTTTGAGCGAATACGTTTCACTAAACTGAGAAGTACGTAGATGGGTCATTTTCATAGCATACCACACCTTTTCGTACCTTCAATGTTTCTCAGATATTATAACGGTGAGTGCATTTAGATTTTTATCTTTCATATTGATTATTAAGGTCTACTTTTCTCATGACTAAAAATATATGTTAATCATTTGGTAACCAAACGCCAAATATTTTAATTGCAGGCACTGTGGCTGTCCCTCTTTTCAAACTTTGAATTCCGATCTTTTCTAATGCCATATTTATGCTCTAATTCCCCATTTACAAGCCATCGTAGCATGAAATTACACTTGAATATTAATTATTCTCAAAACATTTTTCATTTTAAGTACCACGGATGGACTTCATGGGCCGAACTACCTCTTTACCCACACTTCGATTTTGTTTGCTAATTCCATGCATAAGGACTACCCTGTCAGACCTAAACAAAAGTTTAGTGCTACTTTATATCTGTAAATAAAGGGAGTGCAAAGTTTGAAAATTTCAGAGCAATTAACTCCAGCGCGTGTTGCAAGTGACAGAACAAGAGAGTAAAAATAAAATCAGGTAAGAAGAAAACACAATGGCGTGTTCGCAACAAAGAGCGATATAAATACTTACACCTCAATTGTTCTCTGGTTAGGGAGATTCACTTATTGAGAGTGAGCGGAAAATTTCATCCTAGCGTGCAAATTTGAATGTAAATACTGCGAGGACTACTCGAGAGAGAACGTCAGCCAAATATGACAATCAGTTTAGGATATTGGTATTTGTACTTGGTAGTACTTGATATTTCCGGTCACTCCGCTCACTGTAGGAAGCTGGAAAATGTAAATTTAGGGATGCATAGGATGGAGTTAGACATCTTAGGTGAATTGAAAGGGAATAACTCGAAGGAGTTGACTTTTGAAGCGGCAGAGGCAGGTAAATTCACACAGACTTCATAGGTGGAAATGTAGGAGTGGCCGTAATATTTTGTAATAGTTCTGTGTGACAGAAAGAGCTTCCTACAATACGACAGCCGCTGCATGACGCGACACACGGTCAATTGGGCCTAGTCCCTTAGTAGCCAGGACGCATACGTAAATTTACGTTCAGAGTTGTAGTATGGGATAATTAACTGAGGTGATTTCCCTTTACTTTCCGTCATAGTATTTTTAATGTGACACCCAAATGGCTTGTGGCTCAAATGGCCGGGGTCAGACGCCTTTTTAGGTGCCTGACCTGAGGAACAGTATTGTGCGGATTGCCTTTCGTTCTACTTTTTCACTTCGACCTATATGGGTCCCCCAGTCAGGAGCAAATGTCATTACTCCTGCCAGCAACTCTAGGAGTCGTCAGATCGAACAAGCCCTTCCATCACGTCAACGATGTAGTTCTTGAGAAGGGAAGTTAGTTCTTATTAAAGGAAATTAGAATGAAGCCGAGGAAACACAGTATGTTGAAAGTAGCATATATGCCAAAGTAAAGAAAGGGTAAGAAAAAATTCTACTAGCGCCTAGAAAAGTTGATTTTTTCGACCTAAACTGAAGCAAATGCAAATGTGGAAAATATCTCAAAGGAGACAAAAGTCGTTCCACGAACTGTTCGCTCCACGTTTCGTCTTCAACGTGCAAGAAATGAAAGAAATGGTTTGTGATTGGACTGATAAAGAGAAGTGTTTTGTCAACTATTTAAGATACTGAAGAATTAGATTCAGGATGGATATGGGAAAGGAGAAGGAATATTCGAACAAATTATGAATGGAATTGTCTAAGGAAAAACCATTCATAAGTAATACATGTTGCATATGCGCAAAATACTTACTATGGCCAACTATGCCGTTGGTTTTCGACAGAGAGCCTTAAAAAGAATATTTGAAGCTAGTACTCCAGCACTCAGAAATACAAAGATGATTTCAGACATGTTCGAAGGCATACAGGGAATACACAGTGATGAATTATTTGACTTGTGTATAATGAAAGTTGGGCTTAGTACTGGGTGAACTCTATCATCACCTACCAAACCGACCTTCGGGTTGATTAGCTACCGCTCTCCCGCGAAGTAATGCCTGACGGCAGTTCCGCGGGGGATTAGGCTTGGATGTAGAGAGAGTAGTTTTTTACTTGGTATGGATCGCCGGGGCTGACTCCGGCCGCGTTCTGATACATCCAGGAACCCGTGGTTATTCACCGTTGGATGACTTCGAGACCAGACCGAGCCCAATGTCGTACTTATCCTTGTGTGTGGTGTAAGTGCGTGCGTAAAGAACATTTTCCCTTCCCTCTATAAAACAAACACACACCTGTGTAGATATCTTTCATTAAAGACTTTATCACGAATTCTGGACTTTTTTATGTTGCAATCGTCAATTGACATTTAACCTGAAATTATTACAATTGGTGTTTAACCTGAAATTGGTTTCCACGCAACCTGGTGGTGTATTCATTGCCCTATTGACTAACCTCGTCATAATATTCAATTTATTCTCTTTAACGACTGCCATTTTTTCAATAGCGCTTTTCATTCATTGTCTGCTTTTCTTCTGTTTTATATTTCCAACGAATGTATTCATAAAAACATTGTTCCTTAAAAGTTATCGTCATTATTACCTATTTTCCCAGTAGTTTCCACAAGTCTTATTGTTCCCGAATGCAGCGCAATGCACTTTGCCACCGTGTGGCATAATATTGTGCAATACGTTCGAGGCGTCCGCAGGTTATATACCCCATTACGTGGAAGGATGGAGAGAAGGAGAGAAAGTCGTAGGAGTTGTCTCCTACGGAGAGGGGCTCGTGAACGCGAAGGGGCCAGAAGAAAGGCGTAGGAGTTTTCTACCTGTATTATGCCTCCCTCCTTCTCACTCTCTCAATGGAAGGGAGGCTTATCGTAAGAAGGAAAGAGCGGTAATAATGAAGGATAACTTTGAAGGCATGATGCTTTTATGAACGAACATAAAACTCCAGAATTCGCGATAAAGCTTTTAATAATAGATCTTTGTATAGGTATATATATGAGGATTCCTCTTGTGAGTCCAAGGTGCAGAAAGACATTGCTTACTAGTATGGTTGGAGCTTCCTGGAGGCCGGGTCGACCGCATTAACAGTCCCAGTTGTGACAGCACCGCCTTTTCCAGATCGTAAGGAAACATTACTGGTTGTCAGACGAGGGTTGCATTCACCATATAGCAGTCAGCAGCACCGGACTCAGTGCACCACTTCACTCAACCCGCAGCTCTGCAGAGTGCCACGGTTAACTTTTAGGTAAGTTTGTGGTACAATTGGACTCTCTCGAACTGATCGATTTGCATTAACTTTCTCCGCTGATTAATCATTTTTTCGCTGTCATCATCGTAGTGAATCAATCATAGAATTATCAAGTTCCCTGAACGATCTGTGTACACACTGTCTCAATTTTCCTAAGTTGTTCCCGCGTTTCTCATTCTGATGTCTTACACCACAAGCCACACTAAATTACTCGTAATTCTAAGCTGTCATTTTTGATTCTTCCATTTTGAGTTCACTCCGTTATCGCCTCCCGAAAATTTACTAAGCTCAGACTGGGTTAGATTAGTTTCCATAATTTCTTCACTGTTTTCTTCAGGGAATTCTCCATTTCATCATTCCCTTGATGACATATTCGTTAGCCACTTGGCGTATTCATTTAATTTTCATTATTCCCCAATAAAATCACCTTTCTCGTGATCTACTCACCATCCACGTGCCATGAGAAATTTTCTCACGGCTTTTATTCCCATTTTAAAAAGAGTTTTCCATCTTTCCTCGTACATTGCCATAGGTCCTTCTGCTAATACAACTGCATCGTCGGGGTTCGGCTTCAAACTTAGCTTCCTTCAGACGCAGGACATTTTTTTTCTTATTTGTTTGCTTATAGATTATATATACTTTTATATTCCTCTCTTGATGGAGTTTAGTATCTCCGTGGATTCTTCTATTTTTTGGAAGCACAATTTATTTGGCCGCGACCCAGAAAATTCTTAATTTGTCTTTGTGAATCTCTTTCTTAATGTGCTTTTCCACTTTTTCCATATTCAAAGTTTCATTGGATACTAAAAAAGGGAATTTATTGTTTTCCGGCTCGCAGGCAAAGCATAGCCCTTCAGCAATATATAACGATCTTGCAGTCGCATATTCCCCGGGAAATTCTTTCGGAATCTCTGTCCTCCAACTTCTTGAAAGTTCTAATTTTATTTTTTGGCGTGTAAAAAACTTATTTTCAACTCATATCTTCGCGCGATTTGTTTTAACTGTAACAGAAGTAATAGTAGGTTCTGAAAGGGATGAAATATATTCATTTCAAACATCCTGCGGTAAACACTGATACTTTGAATGAAATTCCACCATTTTGACTATACATCCAGGGATATCGATTCTAGTGAACCCCTCAAAATATTCACCGTCTAAAGTAGTCCCGGGTTAATCCTCAAATTCCTCTCTTCTCGTTTTCCTCTGATCTCTCAAAAGTGAAACTCCTTTCAAGTACGCCATCAGTATAAACTTTCGTTTAACTATTTATAATAATCAGCGTGATGAATAGCAATTTTTAAAACCATGACTTTTAAAATTAAATTTATCCTTGTTAAATACCAATAAAAGGCATATCAAAATGGAAAAGGATGAGAACTCTTAATAGTACTGTGTTAAAAAATTGTCACTCTCTTTCTCTATACTTGCATATGCAGTGACACTGTTACCCCAAATATTTAACGGTTTATATCTCGAGAACTGAGAAGCAGAAAGATACGGAGAGCGATGTTCGGGGATTAAGGCAAAAGCTATACTATACCCGTTGTTATGTTAAATATAAGGGCTTCTCATACCAGCTGGCCTCTAGGGTATTATTTCTTTACATTTTTTCACGACAGATCTAGAGAAATAAAAATAGATAGGTAAGGCAGACGGCGATCAAGACTCTCGAGAAACAGTTTTCAATGCGTAAAATCGACGTTGGCGTGACCTGGCACCAGCATTGTTCGAGAAGAGTCATTTCAAAATTAATTATTAGTACAGTGAAAATTCGATATCCATTTAGTGTCACTTATGTAATTTTTAATGTTCGAATACTTCGAGGAATGTAATAGTTCTCTTTCACGGGGAACTTGAGCCCATCCTTTCTTTGCGTATTTTTAGGTCAGAGCGAATTATGGGCATGCTGAAGTGGCGAGGGGTTTTTGAGTCTATCTTCGTGGAATGTAAGAGCCATTAGTTTCATATTTGTTACTAAATTTCTTTATTAATTATTTTGTCGATTAAAAAAAATGTCACCTAGCAGGTAACACAGCGAACCACCTGCGAAATAACTCTAGTCATTTTATAACATACGCCATTGCAAGCTGAACGTCGTTTTCCGTACCTATCTATGTTCTTGCTTCTCAAAGGATTAGGCGGAAAGGTTTTTAAAATATAGGCGAGCCTCCTACCTCTTACTCTCATATCGATTGTCAATTACTTGAAATATACAAATGTAATAATATTTTGTTGGTTTGGGCAACAACAGTAGCCAAATATGAAAAGTACAAGCGCAACCGTGAAAGCAGTCAAGATTTCTCATACTCTTTTATTTCCATTTCCCATTCTCATACATCCTCGGTCGATCTCACTTTCCTGTTGAAATTTGTCTATTTGCGGAATTGCGAAATTAAAAAATGGCGTCTAAGTAATATCTACTTAAGTTCCGCGTATAGGCAATGTCACAGCGACAAAGTCCGTTTACGAGCTTTCGGTTCTAGGAAGTCGGTTACGCAGTGGACCTCACGCCACAAACAATTTCTCTTCTCATGTTAATCATTAATTTTGAAATAACTCTTCTCGGACAATGCTGGTCACACCAGCGTCGATTTTACGCATTGAAAACTGTTTCTCCAGAGTCTTGATGAAAATGATTTTATTTTGGGTCGAGACGCATCACTTATAACGCGTGCCTAAAATTATGACGGCAGACCCTTCAAGTTACGAGAGGGCATTGGGATTGGGATGCATTTTTTACAGAAAATGTATGCCAGCGTGTGAAGCTTTAACACGTAAAAGCATAGGAACTTATACAACCATATAAATATGTACTTCTATTCAATATAGTCTTTTCGAATTCTCTTGGTAGCTACCGCTTGAAATAATATAATAGCTTGACAGCTTGCGTGAACTAGGGCGTACATTTGTAAATTAACTGACGCCGTTTTATGCTATCATTTATCTTGCCATTACAAGTAGGACACTGTTTGCCACATTTTCCTCTTTAAAGCTTGTAGATAACTTGAGCATTTTATGAATATTATACCAGCGGCCATCCGGTATTTAACCGCCCATTTTTAACATACCGCAAGCTATTGCAGAGCCTTATCTAATGGAAGCTGATCGCCGTCTGCCTTACCTTTCTATTTTTATTTTTCTATATCTCTGTTGTGAAAAAATGTAAAGAAATGATACCCTAGCGGCCAGCTGGTATTTGAAGCCCTTATCTTTAACATAACAACAGGTATAGTATAGCTTTTGCATTACTCCCAAAACACCGCTCTCCGTATCTTTCTGCTTCTCAGTTCTCGAGATATAAACCGTTAAATATTTGGGGTAATAGTGTTACTGCACATGCAAGTATAGAGAAAGAAAGTAACAATTTTTTAACACAGTACTATTAAGTTTTTAAAATTTTGCTTCGTAGTGTTCGTTTACATTGATCTTCGGAACGTCAATGATATGATTGGCTCCTCACCGTAACTTTCTTTTGGTAGGTGCCAGGGACTTACTGAATCGACAAAATATTTCTTGCCTTTCTCACATTTCCGCCAGCCTTACCGTGAAATTAAAAAAAATATGAAATTGGGTTATGGAGTCTTATTCTCGATTCGCATTAGTAGACTTTGCTCAGAAGACGTAATTGACATTTCGGACTTAGGTTTTTGTAGCATTAGTTACTCGTATACATAACTATCACTCATTATCCATGATGATGCGGCCTGCTAGGAACGCGAAATCTTTACCAACAATTCCCGAATGCAATGCAAATCCAAGGCAATGAAGCAGCTCTCATATGCTACCGAGTGAAAGGTATCCGTTAGGGTATCTCAAAATATGAAGCGTCATAACAATTGTTTGCGCTCTCTAGCTATTGGTTACATGTCATCACTATTATCACTATTTAGTTTTACGCGCACGGTTGACTATGGAAAATTAGCTACTTTTATTCGTCAATCAAAGTGGCTAAAAACCTATAGTTCCTTTGAAAGACATGATTTGCCTCCTCCTGAATACAGCTCCTTTATTATTTTATTCGCATTGTGGTGTTAATAGTTACTAGGGTACTAGTTGATACTCAATATTTTAACAAGGCGAATAATTTCGAATCGTACTTTGTCATTGGTGCTTCTCAATGTTTGTGAACTCACACTTTGTGGTCAATTAGCCACATTGCACCCAACCCGTTCACTCAATTTTATTTGTAAATGTTTTCCAACCCACAGAAACATGATCGATTTGCTGTTCCTTCCTGTCCAACTTAACGACAATTTTCTTCCTTTCAGTTTCAGTTATCCCGTTCATCTACAGTAGGAAATGAAGAGGTTCATCTGTCATTTTTGCAAATGCTTCCCCCCATCCGAGGAAGAAGATACACCCCCTTCCGTTTGCTCGCCATTGAGTAATTCGACCAACATAAAAAATGTCTCTTCCGACGAGGTCAAACCAAGAGTTGAGAAGCAAGTGATGTTCAAACTCGACGAAAAGGATGAGCTGACCGTGGCGGAAACGATGCAGCCAGAAACCCGGGAAGAAGGGGTGGAAGAAAATGAAGGTGATTTATGTGCCCCAGGTGATATTTCTTTTGCAATTGTGAAGCATGTGGGACTTGGAATCGAGAAGGAAGGGGAAGGAAACCAGTCCGTAGCGGACGAGTCTCAGCCAGAAGAGTCTCAGCCACAAGAGTCTCAGCCCGAAGAGTGTGAGCCAAAAGAGTGTGAGCCAAAAGAATATGAACGAGGAGATTTTGAACCAGTGGAAGTTGAACCAGAAGAGTTTGAACCAGTGGAAGTTGATCCTGAAGAGTTTGAACTACAGGAGGTAGAGCCAGAAGAGTTAGAGCAAGAAGACGGGGACGAAGAGGAAGAAATTGTCTGGAGCCGTATTTTCCCATTTCATGCATTCCTTTTACCAGGGTGGTACTAGTTATTATGGTATCAATAGGGTAAGTCGAAGAGGATTGTCCGTAGCCTCCGTCGCAGCTTTCCAATCCCCACCCACGTTCTAACACTTGCCAGTGGAACTCTCACCGTAGTGGTCGTACTGGTAATATTCAAACACTGCGGTCCATCATCTCATCCCTGGGAGTGCCTTTCTAATCCTCCCAACCTTTCTTCAAGCCCCTTGTAAATATTCAGTAACCCTACATCAAGAGATAGTGTAGTTATCCTTCAGTACCGACATGGTTGGTCGAACTCAGTCCAGTCCTCCTCAATCGATCACGCAAGGCCATTTCAATCGTTTTAGCCGCCAAACGTTCACCGTAGTCATCTCAACTAATTTGACTACAGTGAAATTCAAAAATAGCATTACTGTATGTAATCAGTCGTCCAAGTGTAACTGTAATTGATGATTTCATAGCTTAATGCCAAATTCTTTCAAAGTGTCCAATGTGTCACCGCACACTTTAAGCGAACTTCCAACTGCAGGGACTTGGAAAGGAAAACGTTCTGCAGTGATAAGAACCGTTTACACCTGCGTTTTCTCTCAAAAATTTGAATTGTATCAATAAGAATGGTAAAAATATTTTATTTTTTTCAGAAACTGCCATTCATTGTATTTGGTAATAGTGAGCATATCAACTTTTCAGAAAGGGGACGAAATTTCCGAAAATGTTCAAAGATCCGTTTTACTTTTTTTCCCTAGGGACTTAAAATAAACGCATACGAAACGAACTCTAATGAGTTATTTCACAATTTCACCTAAATAAGATGGGATCATTCGGAATTTAGGTTTCCGACAATTTTGTATGAACTATATCATAATCTAATGTATCTCGAAACCTTTGAAGAAAAATAAAATAACATATCAAAGTAGTGCGAAAAACGCCGAGTCGCCAAAACCAAAATTAACCAAAGTAAAACCAAAATTACAAATGTACACGCATTTATGTATTTCATATATTGGTCAATGGAATGCCTGTTTTTTTGTTTTTCCTTATTATTATTATTATTAAATTTGGTATTTGGTAACTGTAAATAATAAGTTATAAGATATGAGTATATAAAAAAGTTTTAAACCTAAAAAGTCTTCGAGTTGATATTTCATCATTGGCTCACGTATGCTCCTGAATTCATTGCCGCGATACTGAAAAGTTCCAGTAAGCCTTCGTATTTCGAGGAGGTAGCTGTATTAAGAAAGGTGAGTAAGGGGCAAGGCAATAAACCTAACGCCACACCATATGATCTGCAATAAAGCAATTGACAGGGTTACCAACAAGGACCCTTAAAAGAACGTGTTGGTTCCAACGGGTCGAAATGATGCCCGCAACCTCATTCGTAATTCATTGCGCGACACGTTCACGTACTTCCTACTAAGATTGCGTAAAATCGTCCACAAACGAGGCGATATAACAGATGCTACGTTGTATATATCGCTTTTCACTCCTCAGCCTTTCGTTACTTTACGTAACTGCTAACTCATGCGGGATTGTTCTTGACCCTAGGCCTTTGGCTACTACAAAATAATTGCTCGAGGTAACCATACCGCAGAGAGTGGTACATTACAATAACAAGGTAATTTTTATTTCACGTGTTTAACTTTTTTTTTGGGAGAAGTCATGACTCGTATCTTGCTGTCCGGAATTATTGGTTCGAATATATGATTAATTATTTTTATGAAATTAACTTTAAAAATCATTATTTGTGTTAATCAAATAAAAGGGAAATTACAGCTTCCACCCTCACAACGTGACACATGGCACTATTAGCGGTCTATCACAGCAAAACGGCTGCGCGAGATCAAAGAAAGGTATATGGATATTCTCATTTTTAGAAGCAACACAACGAAAGAAGCAGTATGTAACCATCAGCAGACAACAGATAATATGCAAAAGATTTTTTATTTATTTTAAACAGATCACGGGTGAATTCGTCAGTGTAATTCCAGGATTTGGAAGTTTTTTTTTAATTTGAATAAATTTAATGCAGAAATCAAAAATTACCAATTAAAAATTCCATATGTTCATAACAAATAAACCATTAAAAATGTATAAAACCGTTATTAAATAACAAATGGAGTTAAGTTTCAGGAATGAACATATTTATGTGAGTCAACTTAAATTAATTGTATCAGGCATAATTATTTGGAATGAGTATACCTTTTTGAAACTTAAATATTGTCTGTGGTGGTCTCAATTTCCAACACAAAAGGAAAAACAAATTAAAATCGAGTATGTTACAAAGTTTTTATATATTCATGCCCACGGGTTTGAGATTTCGTAGAATAATATAGCTATATAATATTCGCGACCGCATAATCCGTTGCCGAGCATGCAAAATCGTAATGGAAAAAGTTTCGAGGAAAAGGTTGCTATTCTATCATTCCGTTGAATGTCAACCGCTCATTACACGGCATGGGACATCGAGCATCCACAGTGAGCAAAGGGCTCGAGCAATACGTCCGCAATTACCAGCATACTTCAGGCTTTTTACGCGAACGTTTGCAACGCTCTAACCCTTCCCCCGTTGTGTACGGTGGCATTCATTTCAATCCGATGTCGATTTTTTAGCTATTCATCAGAGGCCTCATACCACGAATGACTTTATTACTCAGGTGAGTGCGGGCGGAAGTGGTTCACAAAATCACCTTAATTGAGCAGCGGGCGAATTACGCACCAAGGGGTTTACCAAATGGACTATAAACAAATATGACTGTCCAAAGCTTGCTCGGCAAATCCCAAATTATAAAATGTAACTCAATTATTACGCAGGAAAAAATTGATAAAATTCTTTGACAATAATATATGATATTTACAAATAGAATTCTAGTAAATTGAGAATAATTTGTTTTTTGAGCAATAGCGGAAATTTAAAATACTCTTTCTCAAAATTTAATCCTAGAATTTTTCATTTGCAAATTCTGTTAAAATCGATATATAACACAATTGTGAAGAAGACACTTATGTGGACTTAATTTGCTGTATCAGGTGTCGTATATTTTTCGCGTGGAGAACATTAGGAGGAAAGAGAACAATCTGAAGAAGGCTGTGAAACCACATCTTAGGTCTGGGTCATCAATGACGTTTTCTTTATCTACACCTACATGGTATGCTGCAACACACTGCTAAGTTGTGTAACAGGAACTGATTCCATGCTAAGCATGAAAAATGAAATTTTGAGTTAGCCTTATATTGTTAAGTATTAATATGCATGTAAAATAACTAAAGAGTGGAAAGTAGCGGAGGAAAGCGTATTGGGATGGGCTATTAGATCCTTGTACTCTCGACGAAAATCAATTTGTATTTATTTTGAATATCATTAAAAAACTGAAAACAATGAAATATCAAGCGATTAAATTGCTGGAGTCGTAGATTTGTAGATTTATTCTCACGAAAAATTACAAAGTTTTCCTTAAAAAAATCTTCGTTCAAATAGCAGGAACTTCGAAAAAGGTTCATTTTCTATTTAGCGAGTCTTTGTCTACATTTTCAAGGATCCATCTCTTTAATATTTGACAATGTTTAACCATGCTCACGAAATACTCCGATTGATGGTTTTGAAGCATATTTATAACTACTAGATTTATTCATTTGTATCCCATTTGGAGTATTAAAATTAAATTCAAATTTCTCCAAGCCATTGCTCAATACAATTGCATAATATTTCTTCAGATAGACTGAAAATCTTGAAAAGGGAATCATCTCCTCGTTCATACATTTAATATTATTACACCATCCGCTGTATTCACAAGATTTGCTCCTCCCCCCAGTAACTTTTTTATTTCCAAACATCAAAAACTGGGTTTCGTGAAAAAGAATTCACGTGGAATGAGGAGGTTATCGCATACACAGAACCATACTTGGAGAAGCTTCCCAAACCCTGCTTTTATAGTGGCTTAAAGAAGTTCAATAAATCCTAGGAAAAGTAAGACCAATCAGGCCAACGCCGATTGATTGTTGATTCTCACCAATCAGAACAAGTGAAAACAAGTCTGTCGCAGGTCAATTTTCATATCTACGAAGGCTAACTCTTTAATAATACGTCATTACTCTTTCTTCGTTCACACACGAAGTGCTGGAGACCATAATGTACATGTCCGCCTTTTTCAAAAGATGTAAGGAGTGTCCACTGTTACAGTTGAGCAATATAATGCAAAGTGTGCACTCCAAGCCAAGCTTCGTGATGATTAGTTATCAAAGTGATGAACTAACTCCTCTAGTTTGTCACTCAGAGATTCGAGTACGTCCGTATTTGTAAAGAGCAATGTCAACTGTTGTCATCCACGCTGGTTCGGCACTATCAAAGAGTTAAAGATAACGTGAGTTTTATCGATACGATACAATCTTCTAAATCCGGTCAAACCACACATACACAGGTTTTACATGAGAGGCGTTTTTTTTTAATTAGTAGTGAGTACATTATTTTTTTATAGTTCAACGGTGAATACCATGAAATATATATTGGCTATTTTTCGCGTCGTATGGGTTACGTCTCCAACAATATGCCATCGTGTTTCAACGAAATTCACTGAATGCGAACATTTTGGAATGGACACATACAATAAAACGGCATATGCATATTAAGAGTCTCCACAAAATGTTGATGCAACATATTATGGAATATATCGAGATATACATATGTACACACACTTCGTCCCACCGTCATGACTTTCTTTTTGGTTTAAGACGCTCACCGGACCCTGATAATGGAACGCCACCACGAATGCTGGTGTTATGACTCAATCTAAAATTTAATACATAACAAGGATAAATCAATGAATTCACTCACGTGTTTATTGTATAGAAAAAATATTTATTTGCCTAAAACTTCTTTGTTCTCATTTTGTATACACCACTTAATCGATCCATTACAGAATTCCAAATTTATTTTTTGACAACCACGTGTAATTAGTAACTAAAATAATTTTGCATACATGTTTTTAAATAAATAAATGGTTTCAGACAACAATAACAGACATTTTTACATATCATCGACAACTGTCTTAGGTATTTAAAGCTTTTAAATCCCTTGTCTAGATATTCCTTAGGATTGATAAAAAAGAACCTTGGTGGATTTCAACATTCACAAAATGATGGAATCACGAACAAGTTTCAGGTTTTACAAATTTACAAGTTACAAAAATATATTATCACTCTTATTGTTGCACTTTTCGTAGGGTCTTAAGGTGTTTACATTCAGGGATATATTTGTACCGCATACACGTGGAGGGAACACATCATCACAAGTTTCACTATATTTCACAACCATGAGGTTCACCATTGTTTTGAGATTTACATTCCGTTTTACTTTGAGCCCTTGGAATAGCTAAGGAAGGTTTTTAATTTACACATTAATGGAGTTAGAACAAACACACAAATATTGCTTGCTAATGTGCGCGACAATTCTCAAATATTTTGGTATTTAATTGCTCTGTAGTTTACTTATTGCTCATTTTAATCTACTAAAAAATATTTGATTGACGAAACATTGGATCCCTACCATCATAAAATATTCTATTGAGTCATTATGGTTATAGACAATCTTAAGTTCTCCAACAAGAGTGGGTTTTCAATAATATCCTATAAATAATTGAAAAATGATGATACATGATGTTTATACAATAATCATAAACACAGTAATAAGCTCGAAGGTCGTAAGTGCTAAGCCCGACGGAATGTGAAATTCACACATCATAGTAGGGGGGGTATAAATACGCAGTACCTTTCCTTGTCCCAACTATGATTTCCCAGGAAGATCTGTTACCCGAAAAATCTTACAGTTCAAGTGAAGCGGAAGGTGCCAAGAGGCCTGCCCGTGAATCGACGGTATGTAATCCAACGCTCTACCCCGCGACTAACGCGTACTCAAATAAATATATAAAAAAACTGATTTAAGCTAAACTTACAAACCATACTAAGCATATGTTTGGCACGACTCAAAAATAATGCAAAACCATGTGTTGTTTCTGCGGTCGTTTTGAAAGACTTTCATATAGATTACATTAAAAGGAATGTAATTTATAAAAGGAATTTGAATTTAAATTACAAGTTCTCTGACTTCTCAATGCACAATTATAAATTTTCCAGCCTTGTGCACATAGCATGCTTTTTTCTTGATATTCCTTTAAAAACAAAAATGGCCATTCCTTTTAGGAATGCTATGTGGAGAGCACATTAAGTGAGCCCGCCATCCGTCGGGTTGGACAGTTAACTTGGATCCCTTCTAGCCGATCGCTTCGAGTAGGCTAATGCCACGTCGGTTTTCTTTCCACCCTTACTCCATTTCCGCCGCTGGGTTTCTCTCCACTCTTTCACCATTTCCTGACCATCCTACTCCTACCAAGCTATAATTATCCTAAATGTCGGTAGTCTCCTCACAAAATTATGAATCACATACAACATCAAAATCCCCACACAAATTTACTTGGATAGCACAGGCTTAAATCAACATTGTATGACTTTGGTATTGCTTTCAAAACTGACGAGTTTTCGCATAATTTAAAAAAATGCATTTTTAAGTTACAAAGTATGCTGTTCGGATGTAATTTTGAGATTATTTTCAAATATATTAACGTTATGGAGAAAATAAAGTAACGCAATGTTCGTTTGCAGATGTCTGACCTCCCGTTGGACTAACGCGAAAAACCACCACCGCTTAAATTACACGCAATTGAATTCCAAGTTTTTTCCCAGTTTCCTGTCCTCCAAAATTGCCATAATAGAATTTTGGTGTGAAATCACTGATCCAATTCGTTTTTGTCGAGGCAAAACCGTTTTCTCATCCAGTCTCTAAAGACGGTGATGTCCTGTGCCGACAGGGTGGAGTTGGCAACAAGAACGATTGAAGGGAATTTGTGTGATTTATAGATGGGAATTGATTGGGCAGAGAATCCCAAGCTACCGGTGGGAAATTGTTACCGCACACGCTCTCGAATTTGGGTGAACGGATATTTAAGGAAGACTTGAGGGATAGGCGAAAGAAGTTTACGCGCACACGCTGGAATGAGGAAGAGAGAGACCTGAGGGATTGAATAGTACAAAAACTCCGGTGAGAGTCGTACACCTGAGTGAGAGAAAGAGAGACAGAGCGAGATGAAGGCGGAGGGTAAGGCGAAGTTGTCGTGTGAACAAACTACAGAGCAGTACACGACTCTTCATTTCCTCCGCTTGCCAATATTCCTTCCTTAGTGAGAGGAGTGTCGCCACAAAAGAATGTCACCTTTCCATTACTTGAACCAGGAAGATCGTCCGGTGAGTCAGGACTATCTTTTAAGAATATCCTCTTCAAAAAGGGTTCATCATTCCTCTTGCTGCTGGAGTCGATCCGTTTACTTTTGGCGTGCCCCTGCTTTTTCAATGCGGCATAAATAGGAGGGGATCTATCTTCGTTCTCAGGCGCCATGATGCACGTGGTAAAAAAGTCACGTACCCTCTTCATCTCCCAAGATAGGTGATCGTGATCACTGGGAATGAAAAATAGAAAATTTATGATTAATCAAAAAGTCATCCATTTTTAAGGCCTTATAATAAATATATTTTCATTTCTCTCCTTCAGAATATTGAGACACACAGAACCGAACGTTAAATTAGAGAAATACGACACGGGAAAGAAAATTATATCCCAGTTAATTTCGACATTCTAGCATTCATTCTTGTCCACAAAAATATTTCTATACGCTACGGTGGAATTTTTCAGTGAAGCCAACAGGCACATACATACCCGAATATCTATGCAATATATTAGTGATTACCGGTTAATTTTTTATTTGGAATGGACACAAAAACCAAATAAACATCATGTCTTTCCAAAGAAAAAAGCGCAAATGACCTCAGCAGCCGGCCGCCTCCCCTAAATACTACTACTACTAAGAAAAAAACCCAACAGCCTACTCCAGCCACTCTTCATTTCCACATACTATATTTTCTGCCTCACTTCATTCCGAACAACATCCCTATTCTATTCCAGCCCCTTCTTCGTTTGCATAACATTCTCCCCTCTATCAACATGCCTAGCAATACCTGCATATATATATATATATATATATATATATATATATATATACATTAATATATGTGTGCAGGATTGGGACGTTAAACTGCGGACCCCTTGGCGCCTTTCGATAAGAATAGACTAGCGCTGGGTTTCTCACAACCCTTTCTTTCTAATTCACCCCTTATGGCGCAAATTACCTTAGCTGTCGGTCGCCGCCCATAAAAATTACTACTGCTACTTTCTAAAATTTTGGAAATGTGATACATGTTTAAAGTGTTATAATATGAACGCGTAAGTTTCAGCCTGCACGATCGACACCACTCGCCGGCGGCGGCCGATTTTCTGTATCTTTTAGAAGGTCAAGCCGTCCTCAAGATGGTATTGGGAAAAATTAAAGAAAAACTTATGACACATGGTGTTTTATCGTTGGGGGATTTTAACGATATAAAATGAGCGTATCGTTTTTTCGTGTTGTTCATAATGATATATTAATTGAAAAGTCCAGTACATGCACATGATTTAAAAGTTGTAATTGAATAAGTTTTATCATGCTGATGTTAAATTGTTTTTAATATGACAGCAATTCGGAGTTGGTTGAATAGTAGTGATTATTTATGCGTAAGGAGTGTCCACTGTTACAGTTGGGCAATATAATGCAAAGTGTGCACTCCAAGCCAAGCTTCGTGATGATTAGTTATCAAAGTGATGAACTAACTCCTCTAGTTTGTCACTCAGAGATTCGAGTACGTCCGTATTTGTAAAGAGCAATGTCAACTGTTGTCATCCACGCTGGTTCGGCACTATCAAAGAGTTAAAGATAACGTGAGTTTTATCGATACGATACAATCTTCTAAATCCGGTCAAACCACACATACACAGGTTTTACATGAGAGGCGTTTTTTTTTAATTAGTAGTGAGTACATTATTTTTTTATAGTTCAACGGTGAATACCATGAAATATATATTGGCTATTTTTCGCGTCGTATGGGTTACGTCTCCAACAATATGCCATCGTGTTTCAACGAAATTCACTGAATGCGAACATTTTGGAATGGACACATACAATAAAACGGCATATGCATATTAAGAGTCTCCACAAAATGTTGATGCAACATATTATGGAATATATCGAGATATACATATGTACACACACTTCGTCCCACCGTCATGACTTTCTTTTTGGTTTAAGACGCTCACCGGACCCTGATAATGGAACGCCACCACGAATGCTGGTGTTATGACTCAATCTAAAATTTAATACATAACAAGGATAAATCAATGAATTCACTCACGTGTTTATTGTATAGAAAAAATATTTATTTGCCTAAAACTTCTTTGTTCTCATTTTGTATACACCACTTAATCGATCCATTACAGAATTCCAAATTTATTTTTTGACAACCACGTGTAATTAGTAACTAAAATAATTTTGCATACATGTTTTTAAATAAATAAATGGTTTCAGACAACAATAACAGACATTTTTACATATCATCGACAACTGTCTTAGGTATTTAAAGCTTTTAAATCCCTTGTCTAGATATTCCTTAGGATTGATAAAAAAGAACCTTGGTGGATTTCAACATTCACAAAATGATGGAATCACGAACAAGTTTCAGGTTTTACAAATTTACAAGTTACAAAAATATATTATCACTCTTATTGTTGCACTTTTCGTAGGGTCTTAAGGTGTTTACATTCAGGGATATATTTGTACCGCATACACGTGGAGGGAACACATCATCACAAGTTTCACTATATTTCACAACCATGAGGTTCACCATTGTTTTGAGATTTACATTCCGTTTTACTTTGAGCCCTTGGAATAGCTAAGGAAGGTTTTTAATTTACACATTAATGGAGTTAGAACAAACACACAAATATTGCTTGCTAATGTGCGCGACAATTCTCAAATATTTTGGTATTTAATTGCTCTGTAGTTTACTTATTGCTCATTTTAATCTACTAAAAAATATTTGATTGACGAAACATTGGATCCCTACCATCATAAAATATTCTATTGAGTCATTATGGTTATAGACAATCTTAAGTTCTCCAACAAGAGTGGGTTTTCAATAATATCCTATAAATAATTGAAAAATGATGATACATGATGTTTATACAATAATCATAAACACAGTAATAAGCTCGAAGGTCGTGAATGACGGACGGAACGGAATCCGACGGAATGTGAAATTCACACATCATAGTAGGGGGGGTATAAATACGCAGTACCTTTCCTTGTCTCTGCATACATATAAATACGCGTACCTCTCCCCTTCCTAAACCCAAACTGATCATCTCCTAAGTAATCATTTGCCCTACTCTCTATCGTTTTGTTTATGATCCTAAGAACAACTTTAGCTGCCAGGGATATCAAACTTAATGTCCTGTAGTCCTCACATGATGTAGCCTTTACCTCTTTCGGAATAGGCACTAAAACTGATCTCACTGATCTCGATTCCTTCCTCATAGATACTACGAATCAGCCCATGTAGCCTCTTCCTCCAACATTTGCCTAAATGTTTCAGTAGTTCCGCAGGAATGTTATCCGCCCCCATCCGAACCCCTGTCTCCTGCAGAACTCAACTGCTTTCTCCCCGCGGTCATTCCTCGTGCCTAATCTGTAGTCCCCGACCTCATCACCATCTCTTACTACGCCTACCGTCGCATTCCAATCCCCTATCACTATCAAATGTTTTCCTGCAGGAACACTCGCGATTATATTCTCTAATTGATCGTATATCCTATCCACCTTTTCCTCCGTATGGTTGGTCGGTGGCATGTATACTTAAATAATAACCAAGTTCTTCGGTTCTACTTTTATCTCTACTAGTAATATTCGAATATATATATATATATATATATATATATATATATATATATATATATATATATATATATATAAAACCATAAACATAGTAATCAACCCGAAGGTAGGTGCGGTAGTTGATGGTAGAATTCACCCAGTACTAAGCACGACGGCGTGTGAAATTCACACATCAGGGTAGGGATGTGTGAATTTCACACTTTCCCTGTGCCGGTTATGGTTTCCCAGGAAGACCTGGCACCTGGAAAATCACATAGCCTGGGTGGAGATGCAGGTGCCCAGTGACTTGCCTGGGAATTCAACCCGGGTCCTTCTGGTCAGTAGTCCAGCGCGCTACCCGCTGGACTACCGCGACCCAGATATATATATATATATATATATATATATATATATATATATATATATATATATATATATATATATATATATATATATGTATGTAAGAGCATACTAGCATGTACGGAGAGGATGTGTTCATCTGTTTTGTAGGTTTTGAAAAGTGTTCGAGAGTCAATTGAGGAGAATTATTAAAAATATTTGCAGGAAATAGTAGAGCATTAGGGAGATACGAGACTTGTCCGCACACGTTACATCGTATGATATATCTCAGACGGACTGGCACGCGTAGCGGCACAGGAGTTCGAATGAACAGATTAGGAAGAGGAGTACGACAGGTGTCTCCATTACCACCGGTGCTGCTCAACGAATATGGTGAGGAAACGGTTACTGCCGGAATGTACTAAATGGTTGGCCGAAATTTTCATGGACAGATTAGAAGAAAAAATTTCCTATTTTGAAGAAAAACCTTTGGACAATTTTCATTATTGGTTCAGATATGTAGATTGCATATTATGCTGTTGGACAGGGAGCAATGGATAATTGGAAAAATTCTTTCAATATGTAAACACAGTGCATAATTCTTTAAAATTCACCATGGAGCCGGGAGTCGATGGGAGAATAAATTTCCTTCACCTTACCATTAATTTTTGAGAGAGTAACACTTGTTCGCTATCTACAGAAAACCCTCTATATACTGACTTGAAGACTCAGACAGGCGTTCAACCATCGCCCTCATCAGTTAGGAGACCGGCCTTTCAGTCGGAACCGTCCACACCTTAGTAACAGTGGATCTTGCGATGAAAAAGTGTGCGCGAAGCTGGTACCGAAAGTCTTGAGCGAGGAACAAAAACTGTCGCGGGTGGAAATTTCGTAAGAAATTTTGGAATGCGTCCAAGAAGATGAATATTTTCTGGACAACTTTATTACCTCAAAGAATAGCTCAAAAGAGCTCAAAGAATGTCGGTTCGACTCCATCGAGGCGGTTCAAGCGGCGACGACAAAGGCTCTCTACAGTATTCCGGAAACCTACTTCCAGGGGGCTTTTGACGAGTGGCAGACGCGCCGAACTACGGGTGTATCGATGCAGCAGGAATGAATTTTGAAGATTATTAAGTAATATTAATGATAGCTGCAATAAATTTTGATTTTTGGAGCCAGTCCCGATACTTATTGTACGGACCCATTGTTAAACTGCCTATTTGTCATTCAAAGACGATCTAAAAAGAGAAAGACTATCAGTCA
Organism: Hetaerina americana; assembly: GCF_022747635.1. Classification (NCBI taxonomy): domain Eukaryota; kingdom Metazoa; phylum Arthropoda; class Insecta; order Odonata; family Calopterygidae; genus Hetaerina; species Hetaerina americana. The sequence goes on from NW_027286403.1 coordinate 5,780,207, forward strand.
CGGACGATGCTGCCTCAGTGAGGAAAGTGGAGGAATTAATTCTATTATACCGAAGAGCAGCAATCCAAATTATTATGAATGAGACTGTTCTTAGCTAGAGATGCGCGTGGAAGATTATTAACGAAGAACTGCTCCTGTCAAGGTGTCGGGATGCTGAGTTCCACGACTACTGACCCAATCTGACTCTGATCATTATTATATGTACGAGTAATCTACCGGTTAAGATAGGTTTTGAATGGACACAAACTACAAAATAGTTATCTTATGCTTCCTATCAAAACGCAACCGAACACCTTACTCTACAACAAGCCCCTCTTCATCGTTGTATACTCGTACTTCCTTCCTCCCGTCAATCGTTCCTACAACCCTATCCTATTTCTGGCCCTTTTTCGTCACCCGAGCACTCTACCCTCGATCTGTCTTCAACATGAAACGGTCAATCAATGTGTTTTGCATCCAATTTTCCTGTCTCCTTGTGATTTTTCCCAAAAATCCCATCCTCTCCCCCATACCTAAACCGTCCTCACTTGTTTTTCTTCCTGTCCATTTCCCGATCTCCACTCTTCTACACAACCACATTTTACATCCTCGAATCTACACATATCATCCTGCTTCAATGACCGTGTTTCCTTGCCGTATACAACGACAATCCATGTCAAAGTTTTGAAGAAACTTTTTTTAGCATCCTTACTCAACGTTTCTGCCATCATATCTCTCTTCCTAGTGAAAGCTTCTTTGCCTAACGCAATTAATCACCTTATGTCACTAGTACTAGGGGCTAGGTGGCAGAAGACGCTCCATAGTCTCAATCTCGCCACAAAGTTAAAACGACTATCTATCTATCTAACGATCTATCTACCACTTTGACAATTTTGATAGAAAATCTTCCGAGTTACGTAAATTGGTCCTCATTCTCTCGTTTTTGACCCCTTATTTTAACGTTTAATTTAGCCTTTCTCTTCCTGGAAAACCGCATAACCTTTGCTTTATTTATATTTCTTCACATCCCATACCTATCGTCATGTATTTCTGATGCACTCAGCAAAGCTTGCCATCCCTTGCCTAACTGACAAAATAAAGTTCGATCATCAGCAAACCTAACTGATTTCATGAACTCCTCGCCGGCTTTCGTTCCTATCTGCAGTCTTACCATGCGTCTTTAATCAATTTCTAAATATGTACGTTGAACAGAACAGGTGGTAGTGGACAACACAGTCTTACATCTCTGCCTAACAATGCACATTCGGACTCTCCGTCACCCACTTGCACCTGTGTAGTCTGAAACATGTACAGCTTGCGGATTAGTCTCATATTCCTGCAATCTATTTCTATTTTCTGCGATATATTCATCCGTTTTTCCCAATTCGCTCTATCAAACGTTTTCCAAATCTACGAAACAGGCGAATGCACACATGTGTATTCTATGTTCCTTTCTAATGCTGACCTAATTACTGCAATGGCATCACGCATGCCTCTCCCCTTAGGTAACAATGCAGTCTGGGCACTAAGGAGTTAACGCCGCATTGTCTCTAAACCCTTACCAATCTTAAAAAGGTGGCCTTACAAGGAGGTATTACATTTGCTTACACCAGGATATCGTTGTACACATGGGTAATTAGGACCCAAAAGCTCTTCCAGCGCGTCATAGGTAACAGCATGTAATTTGGATGTTAACCTTGAAACATAGAAAACACTTAAAAGGATTCAACAGAAAGTTATACTATTCCACGTTCCGGCCTCCGGCGTCAATATGGAGAGAGCGTTGCTCTCGCGACGAGGTCATGGATGGGCAAGAGATGTTGAGGGATACAAGAGAAGGAAGTCAAGGGGAGGATCAAGTGAGTGGGGGGGCGGAGGATGGGCTGAGTGGGATATATCGACATTCAAGGTGTTATCAAAAAAGACCGGAATGATTTTATTCTGCGCAAACCGTTCAACGGATCGAAACAACACCCTGTGCGCCATTTAGCGGCACATCTGACGACTAAAACGAGAGGTTTTGCGTTTTTTTACGTCTAGTCGTTGCGCAGCAGCAGTGGTACGTGTCTTAACCTGTTCGTCGCCGCGTGCAACGGCAGCATTGAATGAGCTAGAGAAACTGCGTGTGTGCGTGAAATTTTGTTTCAAACAAAAGTGCCGAGGAGACATTTCGAATGATTCAGCAAGCCTTTGTTAATGAAGCTATGAGTCAAAGCCAGTGTTTTTAGTGGCACAGTCGTTTTAAATCGGGCAGAACCTCGATAGATGAAGATTCGCGAACGAGGCGGCCTTCCACTTCGACAGACCCCAGCCATGTCAAATTGGTGAACGATTTGGAGCGACCAAATCGCCGTTTAACTGTTAGGGAGATAGCTGAGGAAGTGAACATTAGTTTTGGATCCTGTCAGACAATTTTGACACACATTTTGGGCATGACGCACGTCGCATCAAAATTCGTCCCGCGGGTGCTGAATGATGAACAGGGACAAAAACGTCTGGACATTTGTCAGGAACTCCTGTATCGAGCCAATGTCGACCCAGAGTTTCTTAAAACCATCGTAACCGGTCCCGAAACCTGGATGTACGGTTATGATTTGAGACAAAGGTCCAGTCTTCTCAGTGGAAAGGTCCTTATTCTCCGCGACCAGAGAAAGCTCGCATGTCCCGGTCCAATGTGAAGGTCATGCTGGTGTGTTTCTTCGATTGGCAAGGGCTGATTCATTACGAATACGTCCCTCAAAATCAAACCGTCTACAAAGATTTCTACTTCAAGTTTATGAAGAGGCTGATGGTCACAGTGGCCAGAAAGAGGCCGGACATGAGGAGAAACAATACATGGCATTTCCACCACGATAACGTGCCGGCTCACAAGGCGCTGATCGCGGCAAGAGTTTTTCGCCATAACCGGAACTTCCGTGATTCCGCAGCCACCCTACTCTGCAGACGTGCCTCCATCAGACTTTTTTTGGTTCCAAAGTTAAATTCAACCTTGAAAGTGCGCCGATTCGACTCTATTGCGGACATTAAAACTAATTGTACGGCGGACCTGAAGAGGATCCCTAAGGCGGCTTACCAGGCAGGGTTCGAGAGTTGGAAAAAACGTTGGCAAAGGTATGTCGTCAGCCAAGGCATGTTCTTCGAGGGCGACGAGTTCGATTAAGCGAAATAAACAAGTTGAGAAATCAGTACTGTCTTTGTTTAATCACACCTTTTACCATATGAACGATAGTTTTGACAAGTCGATATGGAAAATCAAGCCAAATTTAAATACTATTATCCTGAAATATTGAACCATGCAGATTGTCCGGGTTCTGTTCCGGTAGTGCAAGAACAAGAACATTCATTTTTCATTAAGGACACATAATAGATAATATTGAACAAAGAGATCAATCTGCAACATTGCTTTTATGTCTATGCATTCATTTTCTTAAAGGTGACCTAGTGGCAGTGACAATTTCGACAATGTTAATTAAAAGTATTTGTAAAGAGATAAGATGATTATAAGAATAATATCCTGGGGTGAATGAAGACATTAAAAGAAATGACGGGGGAAAAGATGATAAAGTTTACAGCTAATTAAGAATAAATAAGGAACTCATTATCGCCTTGATTTTCGTTGACACCATTTATTAGGCTTACACGAGAGATAAAGGTTAATCAATCGCTGGTGCAAAGATTTTTAAGCTAAGAGTGAAGAATAAAAAAGAACACTCAGCACACATGATAACCTTTATAGGGAAAGGGATATATAAGCAATGAACAAAAGGTCTGCATGTAAGTCGATGAAGGTAGAATCAAATTAACAACGAAACTCTCGAACAAATAAAATAATGGGAAATACACTTGACGTACGATGTAGAGGTGGGCGCCGATATTATTTGCTTAAGCAAAGACTCACGTCATTCGATACATATGTGTCAACATGTAAGCGGCGGCGTATGTAGCCTTATCGCCGTCGACTGATTGCGTCAACGTGATTCCCTGTCCACATAAGTTAGTTGAGTATTTACAGCTTGATCAAGAGAGGGCTGAGGTATTTAATAATAGAGGTCAATTTAAAACCTTATGAAAGTTTCTTTAGAGGAGGCAAGGAAATGTTTTGAAAAGCATTGAGACACAAAAATGTATCAATGAAAACAACAAGGGACCAGAGCGGAATGGCGAAACTCTAAAGTATAGATGAATATAAACTAAAAGATCCAGGAAACTGTGGGAGAGTCCACGGCAGTAACTTGTAATGGAGTAATTTGCTAATGTGCAAAAATTACCCAAAATCTCTGGGTGTAAGAGGCCTCGATAAAAGAAGTGGTTTAAGCACTCGGCCGAACATCGAGGGATAGGGGATCGAATCCCGGCCAAGACGCATGATTGTTACACTCCGAAATTGATGTAATTTAATGAGTTGTGAGAAACAAATGTAAAATCTCAGTACCGATAAGAAACAAATGTAAAATCTCAGTACCGATAAGAAACAAATGAGTAGCCAGGATATATTTATGAATTACTACCGAGCACGATAGAACATCTGCACTTACCTAAATGCCGAGTAATTGAGACCAGTGACGTCTAGGGATCGTCGTCTTGGATTGTCCGTGGATTCGTAATCTTGTCGGTGGCTGCCTGATGCTCGGTTTGGACGGTGTGCTGCACTCGCTCCGACACGCACCGCCTCCACTCGAGAAATGCTACATTTCGTGGGCGTGTCATTGGTGGCGACACCGTCGCTTGGAGAGCTGAAAGAGCGACCCAAACCGAGGGGGCCTAGTGTTCTCTTGGCCGCCTACTCCCCTCATATACGAGCGGTTATTATAAACATGTATTGCTCTTCACTTAACTACTTTCTGTTATTCCAGGGCCATTAGGTTATCATCAGCACTAGTGATCAACTTTTAACGGTTTTCACGCAGTCTTTCATTATATTCTTCAGGCGTCACATTTACGCGCTTGAATGTGACACCCTGGGTTCAATTTTTCTGTTACGTTTCTCATCAGTGGACGCATTTTTCTAGTTTTTCCGTCAAATTTCAAAAACATATAAGCTAGTTACCATTCTTATTTCTGATAAACTAGAGTTATCCAGATGAGGAAATTAACAAGCGATCTATTCATCCAAGATAAAGCCTCTCAAGCATTTTTGATATATCCAATCCGTGGGCGTGATTGGCGAGCAGATCGTAATCTGCATTGACGAATGCCTGCATTGATAGAGCATTTCCTTTACTGTCTTAATCCGAGTCTTATTCCAATTTAGTTATCCCCTTATCCAGAGTTTACATTGACTCTTCATTGTTCATACTCTATCACTTAGTTTAGAATCCAATTAATATATCCTTGTTATTTTTGAGCCTTATCAACTCTTACTCGAAGCGCAATAAGATGTTCTCCGCCTTCTTAAATGCGCATTTAAAGAGTCCACGCACCAAGTGGTTCTGTTTTACGGAATTGGCCGAATCCGGTGTCCCAACCTTCGAGAAATATTGCAATATTTTTTCTTGGTGCATTTCACAATTACTTCAATACATTTCGGTCGTTCTCGGCTTCAGATTTGACGCCTTTCAATATTTTATCGAAGTACATTACACACAGAAAATACGAAAAAAAAGCTATTGAAAACCGAGTAAATACATATACATATGTTATATATTTATATATATATATACATATATATATATAAATATATATATAAATATATATATATATATATATATATATGTAGACATATATATGCATATATATATACATATATATACATGTATATACATATATATATATATATATATATATATATATATATATATATATATATATATATATATATATATATATACTCATATATACAGAAACAGATATAAGGAAAAGGGATAGGAACACATATAAAGGACGAACACAATAAAGGTGGGGAAGGCGGAATCGAACGGATCACAAGAGTAAAAATATTTCCTTGACCGGGACTCGAACCTCGGATCTTTCCACTTGCCGGGCGGATGCTCTTAACCACTTGAGCTATCGAGGAAACATAATTTACCCTGAGATCCGTGGGTCTAATATGTCGCCAAGCGCCCCGATTCTTTAGCCAAGAGATGGCGTCAGGGGACTGTTTCACCCACCAAAGGAGAAATAGACAATACACAAGAGGAAAGGACAGTGGGTTAGAATTCATGCAACATCATACAGGAAAGGAACAGTGCGTTTCGTGGCACGCATAGCCAGAAGAAAGAGATGAGCCACATTGGCCAAATACACATTCAAACACGAAGTCCCGCCAAACGGCAAATAAATATTCATAAATACAGAAACAGATATAAGGAAAAGGGATAGGAGCACATATAAAGCACGAACACAATAAAGGTGGGGAAGGCGGAATCGAACGGATCACAAGAGTAAAAATATTTCCTTGACCGGGACTCGAAACTCGGATCTTTCCACTTGCCGGGCGGATGCTCTTAACCATATATATATACATATATATATATATATATATATATATATATATATATATATATATATATATATACATATATATAAAATTATCAGGCAATCTACCGGTTAAGGTAGCTTTTGGAAGGACACAGCTACTAAATAAGTATTTTGTGACTCCTAACAAAACGCAAAATCCAGCATCCTACTCTATGTCAGGTCCCTCTTCATCTCTGAGTACTTTCTTCCTCCCTTCATCCCGTCTAACATCCCTATCCTGTTCCTTCCCTTTCCTCGTTTGCATAACTTTCTCCCCTCAATTACAGTCTTCAACATCCCGCTGCCGGTCAATGCCCCCTTCATCAACTTTTCCTGCCTCCATAGGATTTATCCCAACAAACCCCTCTCTTCGCCCACCATAGCAAGTACTTCCTCATTTGTTTTCTTCTCGGTCCATTTCACCTTCTCCATTCTTCTCCACACCCATATTCCAAAAGCCTCCAGTCTACGTCTATCCTCCCGGTCCAATTACCACGTTTCCGCGCCGTACATAGCTACGCTCTATATCAAAGTTTTAATGCGTCTTTTCTTAATATCCTTCCTCAACGTCCCTGTCATCAACTCCCTCCTCCTTGTGAAAGCCTCTTTGCCTAGCGCAATCCTTCTCCTTACGTCCCTACTACTTTGACCGTGTTGGTCCAAAACACTTCCGAGATACTTAAACTGTTCTACCTGCTCTAGTTTTTGCCCTCCTATTTTAATGTTAAGCTTAGCCTTTTTCTTTTTAGAAAATCGCATAACCTTTGTTTTATTAATATTCATTCTCATCCCATATCTGTCGCACTGAATTTCCAATTCACTCAGCAATGCTTGCAACCCCTTGGCTGACTGACAAACCTAAGCTTGGTCATCAGCAAACCTAACTGATTTTACGAATTCCCCGCCCACTTTCATTTCTACTTCCAGTTCTTCCCATGCCTCTTTATTCATTTCCTCTACATACAGGTTGAACAGCAACGGTGATAATGGGAAACCCTGCCTCACACCTCTTCCTAACACTGCCCATCCGGACTCCCCGTTCCCCACTCGCACCTGAGCAGTCTGAGACATGAACAGGTTGCGGATTAGTCTACTTTCCCTCCAATCTATTCCTATTTTTTCAATATACTCATTAGTTTTTCCCAAATCACTCTATCAAGCGCCTGTTAAAATCTATGAAACAGGAAAATACCTAGTTGTATATATATATATATATATATATATATATACATATATATACATGGGTCGAGGTAGTCCAGGGGTAGAGCGTTGGACTACTGACAGAGGGTCCCGAGTTCGATTCCCGGGCACTCAGGGCACCTGCAGCTCCACCCCTGCTATGTGAATTTTCGGGGAGCAGGTCTTCCTGGGAAACCATAACTGGCACAGGGAAAGGCACACGGGCTTAGTACTGGGTGAATTGTACCATCAGCTACCAAACCTACCTTCGGGTTGATTACTGTGTTTACGGTTTATATACTACCTATACTACTTATATACTAGTATATATATATATATATATATATATATATATATATATATATATATATATAAACCGTAAACATATATATATATGTAATCAACCCGAAGGTAGGTTTGGTAGGTGATGGTACAATTCACCCAGTACATATATATATATATATATATATATATATATATATATATATATATATATATATATATATGTGTGTGTGTGTGTGTGTGTTTGTGTGTGTGTGTATATATATATATATATATATAAACCGTAAACACAGTAATCAACCCGAAGGTAGGTTTGGCAGGTGATGGTACAATTCACCCAGTACATAAATATATATATATATATATATATATATATATATATATATATATATATATATATATATGCACATTCAAACACGAAATCCCGCCAAACGGCGAATAAATACTCATTTATGTAGAAACAGATATAAGGAAAAGGGATAGGAACACACATAAAGGACGAACACAATACAGGTGGGGAAGGCGGGTGTATTTCTCCTTTGGTGGGTGAAACAGCCCCCTGACGCCCTGTCTTGGCTAAAGAATCAGGGCGCTTGGCGATATATTAGACCCACGGATCTCGGAGTAATTTACGTTTCCTCGATAGCTGCCTTGATAGCAGGACGTGCCTGTGTTCACCGAGTGTCTAAAATCGCCGGCGTCCTAGGCTTCGGTCGCCGGGGTTTGGAGAGCGGCACTGCCGGACTCTCTCGGAAATCGAGGTTCCGATCGTGTTTTGTTTCGAGCGGCGGTTGACCGCCTAGTTCATCAAGAAGCGCGCAGTTTGACTCTCGACTTCTTCCGCCGGGAAGGCCGTACTTTTGTTTTGTTTAGTGGATCAAGACTGACCTTGACGCCTGGTGTAGAGCTTAGGCTCCTTTTGTTTGCTACCGCCGGGTGCGTGTGGCGGGGAGGGAGCGTTCGTGAGTGTTTTATTTCCCTTTAAAGTGCTCGTTTTTTTTTGTTGCGCTTTCCTTCTTCATGCTAGTGTGCTGAATTTGATTTCTTCAAATGGCTGTGCGCCGTTTAAACACGCTCGCCTTGCAAGTTGACGAGAAGGCGAAGCCCCCTACCCCGTTGGAGGTCCACCTCTTCACGTTAGAGTCGCTGGGCCTCACACCCGAGGAGATAGTGGCGATCCAATTTGGATACAATCGCCATTTGATATTCCTGAAGTTGGCAACCGAAGCTACAATGACTAGGATTTTAGACAATACTCCGCGGAAACTACCGTTTCCGTCTTTAAGTGACCAGAGGACGACAATAACAATTGACGAGACTTCCGGCAGCCCGTGTAATGTCAGGGTTCTTTGTCTCCCCGTGGAGACCCCATTGGAAGACATAACAGGCGAGCTCCAACGCTTTGGTAAAATACATCGCTCGTGGGAGAACAGGTGGGAGGGAGAAAATATGGCGCGGGTGCTTACTGGCACCAGGGTTGTGCGGATGACGGTCGAGAGAAATATCCCCTCGTACCTCCACATCGGCGGCAACCGGGCCATCATCATCTATGAGGGTCAGCGCCGCACTTGCGCCCGCTGTAATCAAGAAGGCCACGAGCGCAAGACCTGCCCTCGGAACCAGGGAGGTAAGAGCTATGTGGAGGCAATGATGATGCCCTCCAACCCTAACGCCGCCGTGGAGTTGGATCAGCCCGAAGTGGCTGTGGAGGAGAGAGCGCGGTCGCTTCTACTCATCGAGGGTGCGGTCCCGACTGCTCCCGTTGGTCCCCCGCATCTCCCTTCAATTGGAGGGAAATGTCAGCGGGAGCGAAAATCGTCAACGGAGGAAAGGGAACCGAAAAAGAAGAGGACAGACAAACCCAAACTCCTGGTCTCGAATACCGTTCTACAAATGGTTCACATACCTACCACCTCGCCTAATATCACACGACCTCCAGCCCCCGTCTCCGTGAGCTCGTCAAATGAGGAGGGATGGTCTTTCGCCCCCCCTCCCCCCGCTCTCGCCATCGACGCCCTCGCTACGCAATCCTTGCATCACGGGTTTCAAACACCCCAAGAACCTCTGGTGACAGGTGAGGAGGATGCATCTGATTGCGATGTTTTCCAGTCCCCAACAGCTCATCCCTCGACCCCTTTATCATTGACTGTAAAGGATGCGTCACCGACCCCGGAAGTCGACCCGCATACAAGTTTCCCAAAGTCAAAAATCCCACATACCCCATCTTCTTTCCCCATTAAGGACAGTCAATGTGTCGACGATCTTCCCAGCGCTTCTCAAGATACGGACCACAAGCAACTATCTCCCCTGATTTTTCCCGACCACAACCCTTCCGCAGATGAGCCCCAGTCCGCCACTCCGACCCTCCCCGAGGGTGCGTCCTGCCCCTCGGCGGCCCCCAGCGGTGCTCCTTCGAAGAAGGCCCCCTGTGGAACGCTGCCGAGTTACCCGCTCTACGTGGAGACCACGGCTGGCTCTTCCTCTTCGGACGAGGCCGGGGGGGAGGGATGCGGCGAAATGCCGCGTCCTCGCTCGTCGACCCGTTGGACGAGGCGTCCCGGGAAACGGCGAAGCACTCGTCGCCCGGGGTCGAGTCGCGACCGGAGCGACGCTAGCCACGATCAGAACTCTGGGAAGTGATGTCCGGTAGCCACCCGGTGCCGGACACACTTCGTCCATCGTTGAAGAGTTTTTTTTTTTTGCTGAATGACTGATTGAATCGATAATTTCAACCCTGCCGTTGATAATTTCTTACAATACATATTTTTCCATTGCTAGCTAAAATCTCCCTCCTAATATCTGTGGACCTTGTCCTCCTTTCTTTTTTTTCTTTCTAAATGTTAATGGTCAAATTCACGAGTATGCGTCTGTATGCATATGCTTATGTATGTGCGTGTGGATATGCATGTGTGCGTATGTATGTACAAGTGGATATGTATGTGGTATATGTATCATATATGTATCCATGTGTACACTTATATTAAAGAAAAACATGATGTACCCATAATCTGTGACCTGATAATATGCATAATGCCAACAAACTCTGTAATATTCTGAACCGAATAAAATAATTTATATCATAGCTCAAGCGGTTAAGAGCATCCGCCCGTCAAGTGGAAAGATCCGGTGTTCGAGTGCCGGTCAAGTAAATATTTTTACTCTTGTGATCCGTTCGATTCCGCCTTCCCCACCTTTATTGTGTTCGTCCTTTATGTGTGTTCCTATCCCTTTTCCTTATATCTGTTTCTATATAAATGAGCATATATATATATATATATACATATATATATATATATATATATATATATAAACCATATTATCATATATATTATCTTCTATCTTCTCTATATATCTATTTGTGTTATCTTCTCCACGACAATGCCAACTTGTTCATTTCATTTCGTTCCAACTCCTTCGTTGAAGTCACCCAATATTTCGGACTCATATTCATCCAGATTGTCATCTGCAACTTCTCATCAGGCGTAATAAAAATACTTCTTTTCTTCATATCTGTATTGTGATCATTTACAACTATTACTTCCAATTTTTGTCCATATAATAATATTATTATGTATTATCCTATCATTATTGTCCATTCCATTATTTGATCAGACATCAGATCATGCAATTATTGCACAGCCCGTGCAGCTTTTATGAATTAGTACACACCAACTAGAGGGTCAATTACACATCTCCGAAAAGCTTTCACTTTAATACATAATATCTCCAAGTATTTTTGTCATTTCATTGTTCAACTATTCTCAAGTTTGTAGATATTATGAGGATGTATACCAATTATAGCGTTGTTTACCTGCAAATACTTCCGTTTATTCATTTAGAGAGTACAATTCATGGGATAACATATTTTTAAATTCTATTTTCCTATGGAACCCAGTTCATTCACCGCCTTTAAGTTAACCATTAAGTTACCCATGTGGTATACATTGAGTCAATTACTGAAAAAGCCAACCATAATTGCAAAAAAGGAAGGAAAGGGCTTTATTGTTTTCCGAAGTTTTCACGTCTACAAATTTTTATAGAGATAGAGAAATGTCCCAGTAATGATTTACTGCTTGCACACGATGTTCTAGGAGCGTTACGAGGAGGTTGGCAATGAGGAATGCCCTGTACATCCATCAACGACACAGTATGATGAAAATATGCAAAGATTGAGACACATGCTCAATTCAGATTGACCTCCAAGTACCAGGATATTAGCAGACTGCAATATTCAGAAAACTACAGTGTATTGCATTCCTACAGAAGATTTAGCTATGAGAATGATGTGCCAAGATGGTCCTCAAGGTGCTGTTGGAAGACTGCTTGAGTGGCAAATCTTTGGAGCCAGAAGAGTTAGAGCAAAAAGATGGGGACGAAGAGGAAGAAATTGTCTGGAGCCTTATTTCCAATTCCCTGTATTCCTTTTACCAGGGTAGTACTAGTTATTATGGTATTAATGAGATAAGTGGCGCCCCGTTAAAAATACTATTGAGGAAGGCAACAGGAAACCATCTCAATTATCATTCCCAAGATAAATGTGATTGCCACTAAAGAGATTATGAGTCCTGGCAACTACGGGGCTCGGCCCAATCGGCCGTGTGTCGTGCCCAGCATCGGGGGAGGCAAGGCTTCAGCGGTCGTCATCCCACGAAACCCTTGCAAGGGAAAACCGGCAGCAGCAGGACAGAAGGCGCGGGAGAAGACCAAATTAGTTAGTATAGGAACGTGGTATGTATGGACAATGATGAGGGCAGGGAAATTGGAGAATATTAAGCAAGAGATGGAAAGGGGAAATATAGATATTTTAGGTCTAAGAAAGGTGAGATGGAAGGATAGCGGGGATTACTGGAGTGATAATTATAGAATAATACACAGCGGCGGGGAGGAGAGAAAACGATGGGTTGCCATAGTTTCAAATGAAGGGGTAGGAAGAAGTGTAGTCAACATAGAACAGGTAACGGAAAGATTATTACTAGTAGAGATAAAAGCAGAACCGACGAACTTGGTTACTATTCAGGTATACATGCCACCGAGCAACCATAAGGAAGAAGAGGTCGATAGGATATACGATCAGTTAGAGGACATAATCGCGTGTGTTTCTGCAAGGAAACATTTGATAGTGATGGGGGATTGGAATGCGACGATAGGCGAAGGAAGAGATGGTGATGAGGTTGGGGACTACGGTTTAGGCACGAGGAATGACCGCGGGGAGAAAGCAGTTGAGTCCTGCAGGAGACAGGGGTTATTCATCACCAACACTTGGTTTAGACACCACAAAAGACGCAGGTATACATGGAAAATGCCAGGTGACTCAGAGAGGTATAAGCTAGATTATATCCTGGTTAGACACAGGTTTAGGAACAGTGTTATAAATTCGCCCAGCTTCCCGGGAGCGGATGCGGACTCTGACCACATTTTAGTTGTTATGAAATCTAGCGTCCGTTTCAAAAAGATAAGGCAGGGGCGGCGGGTTAAAAAATGGAATGTAGAAGCATTAAATGGTTTGAAAAGGTAGGAGTATCAACAGGCGGTAGAGGAAATCATGGAGGATGGTAAAGAGCTAAGTACTATCGAAAAAAATGGGAAAGTATCAAGAAAGTGTTGTCTAAAGCCGCAAAAGACACTATTGGACCTGTTAACCCGAAAAAGACTAGGAAACCATGGATCACGGATGAGATGATTACAAATATGGATGAGAGGAGAAAATGGAAGAATGTAAACATAGATTTAGGCAAAATGAAGTATAAAGAGTTAAACAATAAATTGAGGCGGGCAACAAATAAAGCAAAATAAGCATTATGGAAGATGCACTGTGAGGATATGGAAAGTTTGCGAAGTAGAATGGTGAAATGCAGAAATGGTGAAATGCAGGAATGGTGAAATGCAGAAATGGTGACATTGGTGCGCTGTACAGCAAATTTAAATCTTTATCGGGAAGTGAGAAAGGAAGATCTATGCTAATAGTTAGAGATAAGGCGGGTAAAATAATAATTAACACAGGAAAGATCCAAGAGAGATGGAAGGAATATGTAGAAGAAATTTATAGTAAAGAACACAGACCAATAAAGTTAGACATAGAAAAGGAACATGACGTAGAGAAAGATAGCTTAGGTCCAGGCATACTCGACGATGAAATAGATAGATAGATAGATAGAAAGAGGTAGTTCCTATTCCGAAAAAGGTAAAGCCTACATCATGTGAGGACTACAGGACAATAATTTTGATATCCCACGCAGCTAAAGTTGCTCTCAGGATCATAAACAAAAGGATAGAGAGAGAAAGTGATTACTCAGGGGATGATCAGTATGGATTCAGAAAAGGACGCGTGATGCCATTGCAGTAATGAGAATATTAATCGAGAGGAATATAGAGCACAACCAGGAGGTATTTGCCTGTTTCGTAGATTTCGAAAAAGCGTTTGATAGAGTGAATTGGAAAAAACTAATGAGTATATTGCGGAAAATAGGAATAGATTGGAGGGAAAGGAGGCTAATCCGCAACCTGTTCATGTCTCAGACTGCTCAGGTGCGAGTGGGGAACGGGGAGTCCGGATGGGCAATGTTAGGAAGAGGTGTGAGGCAGGGTTTCCCATTATCACCGTTGCTGTTCAACCTGTATGTAGAGGAAATGATTAAAGAGGCATGGGAAGAACTGGAAGTAGAAATGAAAGTGGGCGGGGAATTCGTAAAATCAGTTAGGTTTGCTGATGACCAAGCTTAGGTTTGTCAGTCAGCCAAGGGGTTGCAAGCATTGCTGAGTGAATTGGAAATTCAGTGCGACAGATATGGGATGAGAATGAATATTAATAAAACAAAGGTTATGCGATTTTCTATAAAGAAAAAGGCTAAGCTTAACATTAAAATAGGAGGGCAAAAACTAGAGCAGGTAGAACAGTTTACGTATCTCGGAAGTGTTTTGGACCAACACGGTCAAAGTAGTAGGGACGTAAGGAGAAGGATTGCGCTAGATACAGAGGCTTTCACGAGGTGGAGGGAGTTGATGACAGGGGCGTTGAGGAAGGATATTAAAAAAAGACTCATTAAAACTTTGATATAGAGCGTAGCTATGTACGGCGCGGAAACGTGGTAATTGGACCGGGAGGATAGACGTAGACTGGAGGCTTTTGGAATGTGGGTTTGAAGAAGAAAGGAGAAAGTGAAATGGACCGAGAAGAAAACAAATGAGGAAGTACTTGCTATGGTGGGCAAAGAGATGGGTTTGTTGGGATAAATCCTATGGAGGCAGGAAAAGTTGATGAAGGGGGAATTGACCGGCAGCGGGATGTTGAAGACTGTAATTGAGGGGAGAATGTTAAGCAAACGAGGAAAGGGAAGGAAAAGGATAGGGATGTTAGACGGGATGAAGGGAGGAAGAAAGTACTCAGAGATGAAGAGGGACCTGATATAGAGTAGGATGCTGGATTTTGTGTTTTGTTAGGAGTCACAAAATGTTTTATTTGGTAGCGGTGTCCATCCAAAACCTACCTTAACCGGTAGATTACCTAATAATATAATATAAATGTATATAGATATATATATATATATATATATATATATAGGAATATTTACAATTTATATATCTTGAAGGGAAGCCTCACGGATGTGAACGATAATTTAAATAGAGAAACGAGATAGCGCTAGCGAACAAAAAGACAGAGAAACTCATACAAATGAAACACACGTATTTCGAATTTTTGGTGACCAAACCACCTTCCTCTGGAGAAAGAAGGAACTATGCATACACACATATGTACAAAGAGGATGTATTCATATGTTTCGTAGATTTTGAGAAAGCGTTTGATTGAGTAGATTGAGTATAATGAATAAATGCATTGCAAAAAATAGCAAAACATTGAAAGGCTGTGAAAATTCTCCGCGTCTTGTACGTATCTCAGACGCACAGACGAGCGTAGCGGCAGAAGAGTTCGGATGGACCGATTAGGAAGAGGAGTATGACGGGGGTCTCCCTTACCAATGGCGATATCTAACGAATATGTTTAGGAAACAGTTAGAGCTAAGATTATTAACCGTCATTACGTACCTAACCATTTGAAGTTCATATTTAGCAGAAGCTACTAGAGCACTTTTACTCCAGGTTTCTCCATCAGGTAATGTTCAATCCACCGAGGTCCAGTCTACTTGTATGATATTAAACTAAGTTAGTGTGAACAAAGTAATATGGCCAGTAGAAGATATGGGCTATGGGGAATGGGCAACTATGACCAATGGGCTAGTCGATCGGCGAGCCAAGACACCGCTACACACGTTCCTAAACGCATCATATTGCATTTTTCTGTGTGGCATGTCTTAAAATATTTGCATTAAATTTGAGGCATCCGCAAGTTACACACGTTTGAATGGAGGGATGGGAGAAAGGAAATACGTACGAGTCTTTTCATATGCCCCCTCTCCCTTCTCTAAAAGGATGGAAAAGCTATCGTGTAGATAAAAGTAAAGCAATCATGGCGTATGTCGAATAAAAGTCACGTTGGCTTCATGATAACATTCATCGACGAAAAATAAAACAGAAGAGCATAATACGAATGAAAAGCACGGCCAAAATAACTGACAGTCGATAAAGGGAAGAATTTATTAGGATGAGGAGGTTAGTCAATAAGATAATTGAGTGCATCGCGAAGCTGCGCGAAAACCAAAGTCAGGTTAAAAAAACACTGATAATGATTAACCACAGGTTCAGAAGTCGAGATAAAACATTTCATAAGATATCTTCATATATATAAGGATACCGATTGTGGGCACGGGGTTTATAAGGATTTTGCTTACATGCGCACTCCTTGGAGTCGGGTCGGCTGCATCATCAGTCACAGTGGCGACGGTACTGTCTTATTCGGATAATAATAAAATATTACGACTCGACAGATGAGGGTTCCATTCACCACAGAGCAGTCACCAGCGCCGGACGCAGTGCACCAATTCGCTCAACCCACAGCTCTGCAGAGTGCCACGGCAAAACCCCCGGAGCCAAGGGCGAGGAGTTTCCCCAAGATCAACTCAGCTTTCAGGTAGGTGCCGGGGCACAATTATACTGCCACGCAACTGATCGAGTTGTACTAATTTATCCGTTGACAATTTATCTTTTCACCTTAATAATCGTAGTCAATCAATCCTATAATTATCAAGTTCCCTAAACGATCTTTTGACACGCTGCCTCCATTTTTCTGGGTTGGTTCTCGCGTTCCTCATGCTGATTTCTTGCAACACAAGCCACTCTAAAAGACGTTATTTGATCTTCCCCATTTTGAGTTTACTCAGTAAGTACCTTCCAAAAATTACTTAAGCTCAGCATGAGTTTGATTAGTTTTCCACATTTATTTATTATTTCTTTCGGGGACTGCTCAACTTTATCATTCCTTTGATAACTTCTTCGTTAGTCACTGGGCCTACTCATTTAGTTTCCATTAATTCCCGATAAAGGCGACTTTTTCGTACATGGCTCGCCATCCAGGTGCCATTATGAAGCTTTTTTACGGGTGTAATTTCCAATAACACAAAGACTTCCCAATTAGCCCCGTCCCTTTCAAGGGATTCTACTGTTAATACGTTAATCGTTCAACTGTTTCGTAGAAGTTCTACTTAAAAATGTGCTACCTTCAAATGCAGAACATTTATTCTTTTACATCTGTTTTTTATAGGTGATATGTACTTCTATATTTCTCCACCATGGAGATCAGTCTCTCCTAAGAGTCTTCTATATTTATAATCTTATTTCGTATATATATATACACGAAATAAGATTATAAATATAGAAGACTCCTAGGAGAGACTGACCTCCATGGTCATATATATTATTGGTATATATGTTATTAAGCATGGTATATATATTATTAGGTAATCTACCGGTTAAGATAGGTTTTTGGAAGGACATAATTACTAATTAAATAATTTATGACCCCTAGCAAAATACTCTACATCAAGTCCATCTTCATCTCTGAGAACTTTCTTCCTCCCTTCATCCCGTTCAACATCGCTATCCTGTTCCTTCCCTTTCCTCGTTTGCCTAACATTCTCCCCTCTATTACAGTCTTCATCATCCCAGTGCTAGTCAATACCCCCTTCATCCTGTTTTCCTGCCTCCATAGGATTTCTCCCAACAAACCCCTCTCTTCGCCCACCATACCAAGTACTTCCTCATTTGTTTTCTACTCGGTCCATTTCACCTTTTCCATTCTTCTCAACACCACATTTCAAAAGCCTCCAGTCTACGTCTATCCTCCTGCTTCAATGACCACGTTTCCGCGCCGTACATAGCTACGCTCCATATCAAAGTTTTTACGAGTCTTTTCTTAACATCCTTACTCAAAGTACCTGTCATCAGCTCCCTCCTCCTTGTGAAAACCTCTTTGCCTAGCACAATTCTTCTTCTTACGTCCCTATTACTTTTACCGTGTTGGTCCAAAACACTACCGAGATACGTAAACTGTTCTGCCTGCTCTAGTTTTTGCCCTCCTATTTTAATGTTTAGCTTAGCCTTTTTCTTTATAGAAAATCGCATAACCTTTGTTTTACTAATATTGATTCTCATCCCATACCTTTCGCACTGAATTTCCAATTCACTAAGCAATGCTTGCAACCCCTTGGCTGACTGACAAACTAAAGCTTGGTCATCAGCAAACCTAACTGATTTTACGAATTCCCCGCCCACTTTCATTCCTACCTCCAGTTCTTCCCATGCCTCCTTAATCATTTCCACTGCATACCCGTTGAACAGCAACAGTGATAATGGGCAACCCTGCCTTACACCTCTTCCTAACACTGCCCATCCGGACTCCCCGTTTCCCACCTGCACCTGAGCAGTCTGAGACATGTACAGGTTGCGGATTAGTCTACTTTCCCTCCAATCTATTCCTATTTTCAGCAATATAGTCATTAGTTTTTCCCAATTCACTCTATCAAACTATTTTCGAAATCTACGAAACAGGCAAATACCTCCTGGTTGTGTTCTATATTCCTCTCGATTAATAATCTCATTACTGCAATGGCATCACGCGTACCTCTCCCCTTCCTAAATCCAAACTGATCCTCCCCTAAGTAATCATTTACCCTACTCTCTATCCTTTTGTTTATGATCCTGAGAACAACTTTAGCTGCGTGGGATATCAAACTTATTGTCCTGTAGTCCTCACATGCTGTAGCCTTTATCTTTTTCGGAATAGGAACTAAAACTGATCTCACCAAATCTTCCGGCCAGATTCCTTCCCCATAAATACTACGAATGAGCTCATATAGCCTCTTCTTCCCACATTTTCCTAACATTTTAATAGTTCCGCAGGAATGTTATCCACCCCCACGGTCTTATTTAGTTTCATCTCCCTTAATGCCCTTTCTATCTCATCGTCTAGTATGCTTGGACCTAAGCTATATTCCTCTACGTCATATTCTTTTCCAATGTCTAACTTTGTTGGTCGAAGTTCTTTGCTATACAGTTCTTCTATATACTCCTTCCATCTCTCTTGGATCTTTCCTGTGTCAACTATTACCTTACCCGCCTCATCTCTAACTGTTAGCATAGATCTCCCTTTCTTACTTCCCGATAACGATTTAACTTTGCTGTACAGCGCACCGATTTCACCCTTCCTCTGCAGACTTTCCAAATCCTCGTACTGCGTCTTTCACCATGCTTCTTTTGCTTTATTTGTTGCCTGCCTCAATTTATTGTATAATTCTTTGTACTTCATTTTGCCTAACTCTTTATGTACATTCTTCAGTGTAAAAAGTGTGCGCGAAGCTGGTGCCGAAAGTCTTGAGCGAGGAACAAAAACTGTCGAGGGGGGAAATTTCGCAAGAAATTTTGGACTGCGTCCAGGAAGATGAATATTTTCTCGAGAAATGTATTACCTCAAAGGATAGCTCAAAAGGAGCTTAAAGCATATTGGTTCGATTCCATCGAGGCGGTTCAAGCGGCGACGACAAAGGCTTTCTACAGTATTCCGGAAACCTACTTCCAGAGGGCTTTTGACGAGTGGCAGACGTGCCGAACTACGGGTGTAACGATGCAGCAGGAATCTATTTTGAAGATTATTAAGTAATTGTAATGATAACTGCAATAAATTTTGATTTTTGGATCCAGTCCCGATACTTATTGCGCGGGCCCTGTTTATACATAATGTAAGACTAAGTATATAGTCTTCTATTTTTTTGGAACCACGTTTTATTTGTCTGTGACCCGGACAAATCTTAATCTATCTTGGTGAATATTTTCCTTAATCTGTTATACCACATTATTCTGAGTCAACATGCCCTTAGATACTAAAAAGGAGGATATTGTATTGAGGTATACAAGCAAAGCATAGCCCTTCGAAAATATATAATACTATCTCACAGTCGTATCTTCCCCGGGGGTTCTCTCGGATTTTCGGTGTTCTTAATTCTTGGAGAGAATGAAATTTCATTTTTTGATGAGTACAAAACAGATTTGCAACTCATATCTCGACGCTATTAATATTCAAACATAATTGAATTACCCCGATACTACTGAAACGGATTGGATAATTTGCCTCAACTCACCGTGGCAAGTATAACGACTGTGAGAACCTATCGAAACATTTTTTTGGAAGAATTATACATCCTACGGCAAGCGATAAAATAAATTTAACATAATTCCACTATTTCCGATTAGTTATTTAGGGATTTAAATTTTAATGAACCTGCCGAAATATTGAGTGGCAAAATGTATTACCAAATTATTGACTGCAAAAGAGAACTTCTAGCCCTCGTACCCCTACCTTCCCGCTTTCATCAAATATCTCACCCATGAAATGATTGTCAAAGACGTGCTACAATCATTCACTTTCTTGCATGAATTATTCATATTTCTCCATTATTCTTCGAAGCCTTCACGATGTTCTCATTGATTTTGAAATCAATGGACTCTGGTGTCCTGATTTTCTTCTCGCAGTTTTAATCGATTCTTGAAATAAGGGAAGCCTGGGTAATTAGTCTTCGTCTACCTTGATTAAATTATCAAAAAATTCTAGTTCTCAATATATTCCTTCGGTCTGTTTGCTGTGTCTGCATCTTTTGGCAGCACATTCTCAGCCCATTCTCAGATGCAAAATGTAATTTAAAAGCATGATTTATTTAAGTGAATTACAAGAGTAGAAATCATTCATATGTGATTTTTTTCATCTTCAATGTCACCCAGGACAACGAACTTACGGCATCATTGTTTACATTTAAATACAGAGCTCTCTAGAGAAAAAATAGGTCCCTTGCATCTCTGACAGGAAACTTAAGGGCAGTTGAGACATCCTTATTGCAATTAAGGTTCTTCTCCATCTCCTTCATTTCTCCTTCAAATCCTTCTCATTTTTCAACATTGCAAATAAGCAAAATACGTTCATGTGTGAGATAACTGATTAAAAGAACTTTTTTGATATGTTCAAAGTACAAAAATCGAAAATGTTAAGGGCCAGACATAGAGTCAGTCGAAAATAAAGAATGACGTAATTGCAAAAAGGATGTACTGCAAATATCCAGGGATGGGCGAAAGTGAATGAATAGGAGTATTTAATTATTTTTCATTACTCACCCCAATTCCATCTCCCCCGCGTTTCCCGTCTCGACCTCAGTTCTAACCCATTCCAGGGAACACAGCGTTGCTTGCGCGAGCTGCTGAATTCAAGGTCACGCGGCTTAGATAAGAGCAGAATATCTGCCGTCGTGTCGTGCCTTCCCTTTCAATCCTGCTATTTGTTTACCCTAAGTTTCCAGGCGTCTGCATCGTCTACGATGCCGACGTCTGGAGAATTAGCGTATGAGCGACAGTTCGGCTATTGTTCCTTTTATCCCTGAATGACATTGGGTCTCAGGTATCCAGAAAACTTCGTCTATTCGCTGACGATGCCGAGATATGCAGGGAAATATCTAGTCATGAAGATAGAATTCCTCAGCAAACGACCGAAGTGCAATTTAAAAGTGGTGCGAGATATGGGAGGTAGAATTAAATTTGAATAAATGTGTCTCAATCAATTTTCGGAGGAAAAGTATTTCACCTGAAAACACACTATACAGGGAATCAGCATAACACACATAGAATCGGTAAAATACTTGGGTGTAACGATGACTAAGCCAAATGTCCTGAGGAAAAAATATTCGTGAAATTTTTTAAACAGCTAATAAAAATTTAGGATTCATGAAAAGTATACTTGGGAATTGTAATGAAAGGGTCAATGATCTTCGTTATTTCATGTTAGTTCGGCCCCACCTTGAGTATACTGCAAGTGTATTGGATCCTCATGAAGTAAGCTTAATTTTGCAATAGATCGAGTGCAACGTTGAGCAGCTAGGTTAGTGAAAAATTGTTATGAACAAGGTAGCAGTATCACGACACTATTGGAAGAATTAGGATGGAAGCCACTAGTTGACCGTAGACTTAAATACAGGTTAAATTCACTGAATGCATTTGGGGTTGGCTATTTATCTGAGAATTTTAAAGACATATTAAAAGCCACGACTTACTATGGTAGATCAGACCACCAGCGTAAAATCAGTGAGAACGGATTGATTTAAAATGTCGTTTTTCTTTGACCATTAGATATCAAATTAGATATGACAGCAATCGCGTAGGAGATCATTAGAATTGGTAGTGCATATATTTTTCGATATCTTGCATATTTTTTTCCTGCATATTATTCTTTTTATTAAATAGACGCATCTTTTTAACAATTCTACAGCATGATTTGAATGTACTTACTATGTTATTGAATATCGTTGCATGTCAGTACTTTCTTTCGTGTGATTAACGTTTGTCGAGAGCATGAACAAACTAATATTTGTGTTGAGGCAACATGATTTGGTTTCGCATGTTCATTTATTCTGCTTTACGGGTAGTGGCCTTAAAACCCCGCCACACGCCCTTGAGGCGGCTTGAGGGGTATTTTGTAGATGTAGGAATGATATCATTTAATTTTTGCGTCAACGTTGTCTCGTTAGGCGTCAAGGACACTACAGGGGTAGCAATTATTTCTTGCCGTTCATACTTTTCCGACCACCTCATCTTGAATTTAAAAAGGTATGTGATTGGGTCCCTTCCCAGGAACTCTAACCTCAACGTGTTTTAAGATAGGAGAGTGTAAAAAGGTACACGAGTAGAGGCCAGACGAATGGTGCCCGGGTAGAATCTTTTTCTCAGTGAGCTAGCCTTAAAAGAGGCTGACCCTAGTGGGACGGCCGTTTGATTGATGGTGTCACCTTAAAAACTCTATTGAGAAATTTCACGGGAAACCACTTCAATTAAATATCCCAAGAATATTATGATGGCCACTATGGTCTATCGACTTTTTCCTTCCTATAAAAGGGGAGGAAGAAGTTGATTGGATGGGAATTTTAACGTGACACCAGCACTCAATAGCCGCCCCACTGGGGTCAGACACCTTTACAGCCGCCTCTCTGAGGAACAGACGCTGCGCGACTACCTTCTGTCTGGCTCCTTCCCTTCGACTAATCTGTTATGGGTGACCCTACCAGGGGCAATCATCATTGCTCCCGACGGCTCAGCTCTAGGGGTCATCATAACGTACTAACCCTTCCACCACGTCAAGGTTGTAGCTCATCGAGAGGGTCAGATTCAATTTCATACAGAAAAAGTTTTAATTGAGCATGATTAAATTCAGTTTTCCTTCTATAATTTACTATGAAAGTGGAAAATATGGACTCGCTATCATGACTTTTACACACAATTACAGTCAATGAATTATAAAATGTAACTGCCTTTCTTTATCTGCGTGCATTTTTCATATAATAAGGCGTCCAATTCAGGCAACAATAATACCAACCACATTCTTGCAACGCATATAGCCACGCAGTACATTTCCATTTAAGTTTAGCTCATCAATTGTTTCTTCTACACTTAAAAACTTTTTTACCGTGCATTCCAATGAATTCAAAACTATTCACTGACGCTCATTCTTTGGTTGATTGAGAATTAATCATTAAACCCACGAATAAAAATGAGTCGTGCGTCATAAACCTTCCGTAAATACGATATTATGCAAAGAAATATACGGCTCTTTCTCGCAGAGGTTGAGCTGTGCATAATTTAACATCAGACTTCCGTTCAAAGAGAGCTTATCGATAATTGAGTCTTTTCGTTCAATGTGCTCACCGTCTTATCAATACCTGAATAGCTTCCGTCATAAATGTGAGGCCGGTGTCGTTGCTTAGCACTGCTAAAATGTTATCTTCCACTCTCTGTATGCGAAGCCCAAATGTGTCATTTAGCTATCATTTAAAGTTATCTAGAAAGGACAGAGACTGACTGGAGCTAAATCTTGGGTCCTTCAAATATTTTGCTTTATTGACTAAAAATTCGTAGTTACTGTTGGCCCCACGAACCAGGATTTTCTTTACGATTTCTTAGCATAGCGTAGACTGCTTCACGCACTCGTCTCGTCATTTCAATCCACTATTCCCTTTAATTTACCTGAGTGTGCTGATGACCGACTTTTGTTTAAGCCCCATGAATACTGCTGAAAGAACCGAAAGTATTGTATTCCATGAGCCTTAGTCACCGAGGAAAAACAGGCATATACGTGGCTGTGAAATATGTTACCCAAAAACTTATTAGGAAAATTTTAATTTTTGTTTTAATTCATATCCTTGCCCTAGAAAAGTATTTGAAACGTCCTATGTTCTCAAAAATTTTTCTCGAAGCCAAAGATGTCGCAAAATGTTATAATCTTTGTCTGGTTGCTTCAATTAAACCAAATTATAAATGTCAGCAAATATATCTAGATGAGTCTCTCAAGAAATAAAAAGACATGGGACATTTTTGCGCTTGCTATCCATTGGTTAGCCTTTATTTTAATTCACACAGTTGATATTGGAAGATTGAAGACATGCGATTCCTATTCCTTGATCAAAGCGACTTAGAAACTGTAGTTTTTTAGAGAAATGTCGTGCCCCTTGAATAAACGAGGGTAGGCTGAAAACTAATGCACACATGCTTGTAGACCACAGAAAAATGACCTTCAGAAGCACTCCTAATGGCATGTCAAAGTAACATTCACCCTCAGTAAATATACGCAGGTTAGAGGTCGTTTCAGCCATCCAGTGATTTCGAGAAGCGGAAGTATGGAGACGTGTTCTAGTGCTATGTCAACGCGAGTTAAACAGCGTGCTGTTATCGATTTTTTACTACTGAAAAAGTTACTTCTCCTGAGATTCATCGTCGTTTAAAGGCTGTTTATGGTGAGGATGCTGTTGATAGATCTACTGCAAATCGATGGGTAGTAGAATTTCGTGGTTGCGAGCCTGGAAAAGCCATAATTGTTGATGAAACACGCAGCGGACGTCCGATCACTGCCACAGACGACAAACATCGCAAACTCGTCGAAGATTTGATTCAAAATGACCGGCAATTCACTGAAAAGTGTATCGCAAACCATATTGGAATATCCAAGAAAGAAGTTTGTCGTGTCCAAGGCAGCCTGGCGCCAAAAATCTTGCAACAAGACAACGCTCGTCCACACACCTCGCGCGCGACTGGAGAGGCTCTGCGAAACCTGAAAGTTGAACCGATTCCATACTCTCCTTACTCCTCTGATTTTTTTCCTCAACTCGTGAGAAACCTCATGGGTAATCAATACACCTTGGACGATGAGGTGAAGGCAGCTGTCAAGTCCTGGATTTGATAAAAGTCGGAAGAGTTTTTCAGTGACCGAATGAAAAAACTTATTACACGTTGGGAGAAATGAGTTCGACTCAACGGTGACTGTGTTGAAAAAATATATATGAGTTTGATACTTAATAATTTTACTTTAATATACTTCTGGCCCGATCTTGCTATTTGTTTTTGTTCACGCTCTACGAGCATGTGTGCACTACTTTTCAGCCTACCCTCGAACCTCATTTTTCTTATATCCCAATATGTCAATTAATAGTTACTGCATTATTAGTTTCTACTCGCTTTCCTAATTAATATCACCAAAATTCCGAGCAAATACTTCGATATTTGCAAATTAAGTGACGAAAAATATGAGATTTATGTCCGAATGCCGTGGTCTTGACATCATTTCACGCATAAGTAAGAGATTACAGTGTGTCTAGAAGAGTATCCCGCATTTTTCTACGACGTTTTGGTGACAAAAATGTGTCTCGAGTATGCGTAGGTTTACGGATACCTGTATATGATATGCAATGTGCCCGAGGGCCGCAAAAACATTTTAGGGTCTGATCAGGCCCACAGACCGTGGTTTGCGGCTCTTCGCTGAAAAGTATGGCCGCAACTTTTTTATTGGATATCTAAGCACGTCTCATGTAATTGGCACCTCTAATCAGACGTAAGTGAAATCATATAGGCCTAAAACTCAGATTAAAAAATTTTATATTAATTGTTGATGCACATTAGTTCATATAGAGCTGCATCTGTACACGTTGATAGTGTTCCTCCAGGAAAATTTAATAAGGAAAATAAGGCTGATATGCCAAAATGAATATTTAGTCGTCGCGTTTGTTCAATCATCTTCCTTGGTTGGTTTACTAAAATGACTTACTTCCACTATGACCTCGGAGGTCCAGAATGGCCAATTTCATAAATAATATAAGAATGAAAAGAGGAGAGACCTATTTCAAAACTCAGTGAAAATTCTGTCTCTAAAAATCCTTATTTTTACCTCAAGTGCAGCAATGACTCGGAGATACTGAGAAATTTTCTCGCGGCAGTGCAAAAGTAGTTAGCCTAATTTTTACTTTTTCTCGCTGCTATATATTAAGTCAAGCAATTAAAAGTCCCTATAATTTAATATTTAAATTAACTCAATTTTTAGTCCAAAAATATTTTATAATTACTAGGTGAGGTGATCAACAGCTAAGGTTATTTACACCATTAGGAATATGTGAAAATTTTAGCACGGTTAGGATATTCAGGGATAGGCAGAAGGAAGGGTGAAAAGCACCCCAAAGCCTACTCTTAAAGATAGGCTCCAAGGAGCCCACAGTTGAATCCGACGGACAGTGTACTCCACTTGAAGAGCTGTCAACATAGCACCCCAAGAAGGGATCGTGATACCAATTAAAATTCTACCAACTAAGGGATTCGAACCTGGCCGGCTTGGTCAGTCAAAATATTAGCCATCGCAATATCCAACTCTCCCTAAATATATATTTCTGATCCTTTAAAGGGCACATGAATCATCAGATGTATCATTTCTTTCTCTCACCGCTCAAAATCCTGTCTAATATAACTCTTCTTTTTGTACAAGGGTTATTTTTCGTCAGATACGGTTAGTTAATCATCAATATGGTGCCAAAATCTTCTAGTCATTTTCAATGGTAAATATTTCTCAGTATAGAAACCCCACAAAATGTCACCATTTCACTTCTCCTTCCTGTCCAACGTAACGATAATTTTCTTCCCTTTTTATTTTCAGTTATCCCGTTTACCTACGACAAGAAATGAAAAAGTTCACCACTTGTTTTTGCGAATGCTTCTGGGCATCCAAAAATGAAAAGACATCCCTTCCCCTTCGCTCGGCGTTACGAAAGCCGACGAACACCGAAGGTGGCCCCAAGGCAAGGGTTGTGAAGCGAGTGAGATTCGCCATCGACGAAGAGTATTCCTCATCGGTCAACCCTACTGAGACCAAGTTCGAGATGACAACCGGTGGCGGAGAGCAAGCAAATGAATTGAACGTCTCAGGTCCCACAGGCTGCATTCCTCTACCATTGGCTGAGCACGTTGGATCCGCAATTGACGAGGAATTGAAGCCATCCACGCTCACCTACTCTGCTGAGACCAAGGTCGAGGTAAAAACCAGGGCTGGAGAGCAAAGGAAACAGGGCAGGGTGCTCCTTCGCACCGGCTACATTCCTATTTCCAGAGCAGAAATTATGGCACTTGGAAGGGAAGAAGAGGATTAGTGCAGTAGCCTTCGTCACAGCCTTCACATCCCCATACACGCTCTATTTTTTCTCTCTCTGTCACTCGCCAATAGAGCTCTCGCCGTAGTGCTTGTAATATACAAGCCCTTCGGTCCTTCTTCTCTTTCTTGCGAGTGCCTGTTTACTCTTCCCATCCTCTCTTCAGGTCTCTTTTAAAGATTCAGTAACCTTGCATCGAGAAGGGGTGTGTTAATCCTTCAGTATCGACAGGGTGGGTGTAACTCTGTCCAGTCTTTCTGTATTGATGACACAAGTTCATTGCAATAGTCTTTGCTGCCAAACGTTCACCGCAATCATCTCAACTGATTCCATTCCGCCCATCAGCCGTCCATGTGTAATTGATGATGTCGTAGCATTATTACAAATTCTGTCAGTGTGTCGAATGTGCCATCACACAGTTTAAGTGAAGTTCTAACTGGATGGACTTGAAAAGGAAAAATTGCTACAGTGCTAAGAACCGTTTACGCCTGCAATTTCAATCTAAACTTTTAATTCTCTTAATCAGTGTTGTCAAAGTATTTTATTTTTTTCAGCAAATGTGACTCATCATAATTTCGGTGATAGGCAGTATGTCAACTTTTCAGAAAGAGGATTCCCAAAAATGTTCTTTCGAATTATTGCGAAAGTTTGATCCGACACATTTTTTTGATGAACTACATCTTAATTGCATTTAACTCGAAACCTTTAAAGAAAACAAAATTATAAAGTAAATTGAGATATTGTGAATTGTGCCGAAGATGCACCCATGGAAACATTTGTAATTTTGGTTTGACTCCATACTTTTGTTAATATAATACCTGTCTGTATTTTATGTTTCCCGAGAACGTCCAAGGGAACACCCATTAAAAATTATAAACTTGGGATACATGAGTTGAGGTGGTTCAGAAATAACCTGGTGGGGGCCGAGTGATTGATGAAATGGTTCTCACGGTCCTTTTTCAACTCTTTTGGAAGTAAATAGCTGCGATTAATGAAGTATTATTCTTGTGGAACCGTCAAAACTGGAAAAGTTAAATTGACCTGCCATATAAACGGGAAAATATTGTTTAAGACCAAGCATTTCTCTGGGGAGGCAATATTACCCCAAACCGTTCCCAAAGGATCCTCCCTATACAAGAGTTTGTGAAACAAAAGGGTGCATAGAATCATTTTAATGGTGGTTTGAAACTCTATTCTTGTGAATTGTTAATCAAAGGTGTGCAATGAAATAATTTAGTACTGGTTCAAAACATACAGTTGAGAATTGTAAAATAAAGGTGGGCAGATTCTAATATTGGTTTAAAACAATTCATATTTTTATTTAATACCAGCTTTTACATAATAAATAAATACTTGTAATACATACTTGTACTTTAATACATACTTGTAAAATTTACTCCAAAATGGATAATTCTATACGCACTGCCATTACTTTGTGATCGGAAACAAATTTGGAATTGGTGACTGTACAGACTAGGCAAGCAATAAAGACTTTTGGTAAATTAATAAATTACCGAGTCAATATTAAATTATTGGCCCGCGTAGATTCCTCCTGATTTTTTTCACATTACCCCCAAGAGCTCCCGCAAGCCTTCACGTTTCAATTGGACTTGGAATTGGTTTTAAGCGAGGTGAGTAAAATCAGAATCACTGCGCCTAACGCCAGCACACAATATGATCAGCATTGAAATAATTGAATGGGACACGTAACCTTTCATGCGGTGAGTTTTGTATAACGTAAACGCTTTTCCACTATCGCCAGTGGTACTGTACTACGCCGTCATCGCACAGCGGCTGCTACGTTTTTGCAAATCGCTTTCAACTCCTAATATTTTCGTTAAGTATTGCATCTGCGTTCTCAGGCAGATGGGTTATTGACCCTAGGCTTTTGAATAATAGAGGATTCGCACGAGATACGTTTTAAGAAGCATGTTGTTTTTTTATTTCAGTTATTCAACTTTTTAAATGGGAAAGCAACCTACTGCATTCAACATACATGGTCTTTCCCAAAAACAATTAGAACAATCTGGGAACAATTATTTATTGCTGGTCAAAATACAAATTTCTAAAAATCTTCAAAACGGCAACCATGTGTACTGACACACCGATATCAGCGCCTTTGCCAGTCGCGGTACGCTGCCAAGAAGGTCGACCTTAACTTCGCTCAGGCACCTCGTCTCAGCCGCTTTGACGTTATCCAGGGTTCCAAAAAGGTGAGTTTTCAAGATACTCTTTATATATGGTAGCAAATTGATGTCTGGCAATACCACATCAGGACTGTAGGGTGGCTGGAACAGTGTTGCCACCTTGTGCTTGGCCATCATTTGGCCACGCTGGAGGCGATGTGGGACGGCTCGTTGTCGTGATGCAGCCTCCACTTAGCAAAGATCTTCTCCCTGACGCCTTGAACTCGTTTCGCGGCTTTTCGAAGACTTCCGCGTAAAAAATTACTGTCCACTCTCCGTCCCAGAGGCACACTCTTTGTGGATAACGTCTTCTGAGTCGAAAAAGACTACTTAATTTTGGGATAGACCTTGTAGTATTAGTTTAGGGTGCTCCAGTAATCAGGCAGAGCCCGTTAGCAGCTTAAACACGTTCACGCCAGCGGGACCCAGTAGTGGATCACACTAGTATCGGCCCCCCTGACGGCGTGACCCACCGGTGGGTCAGAGAGAGGTGTGGTGGGTCATGCTGTCACGAGTTCCCAATTAGATGTTTAAAGGCAGCCGTTGGGTTGTAAGGCACATTGAAGTATCTGCCGCCAGATAAATTGTTATATCTCATGTTCATTTGTTATATTGTGGCATTTCGCCTAAAAATTTCAATGCTACGAAACAAAGAAGTGAAATTAGCTTTGTATTGGGATTCATACATTTCTCCGAGAATAATTATGTAGTTTATAAGTTAGGCAGTAATAGAAGAGGAAAATAACATTAAATTTTTCATTTGTATTCCAAAAAAAATAGAATAAATACAATAAAAATGCGTTTTATTAAAACAATCCAGGCATAATGCTGGTTTATTATCGCAATAGGAGCGATAAGTTGTAACCTTTTTAGTTTTTTCCATTGCCGCTTGTCTTCCGTCTATTATGCTAATTGTATTATATTTTAGAACCCTGCAAGCCTCCGCTAGAGTGTGTGGCAGGACGTGAATACACAACAGTAATTTTGACCCGAATATGACCCTACCGCGGCAAGTCAATGTTATTCTGGTCCCTTATTATTCGTGGAAAAAATGACACCTTAAATATATCTGTTCTGAACTTAATAATATCACTCTTTACATCTTTTTCACGTTACCCGGGTCATACTATCATATTTATTTAGGTAATGCTGCTATTTATTTGGTGGTTGTGGTCTATCATAATTTGTATGTTGATCAAATAAAGCGAAAATAATGCACTTTCACGAAATTGGAAAATGCTCGGATTTTTCAGACTCCCTAACTTTTTTGGAGTACACCAAGCATTCACCAACCACAAGTTAGCTCAATTACTATCGTTTTATACCACTTTATCGTCTTCCTCAAAGATGGATAATATCAAGACTTACCCTAGTGGTGGCTAACAGGGTAATATCAATATCAAGACGTCTGGTCGGATAAGTCAACACCTTTCTTGGCAGCACTGTAACTAGTTTTATTTTTTCATTTGATATGTTAGTACTCTACAAGTTATAACTACGGTGTGTGACGGGGTGAATACACACTAGCGATATAACGGTAACTGGTGTTTCAATGATTGCTTAGATGTCAATCAAAGTATAATTGTGTGTTTTGCACGTTGTCAACATAAGCACAGGTCTCTTGTCTGTCCATTCCATAAATTTTCTTCCGTCTGAATTTAGTTTTTCTAATATATTACCCCATTTTCGTTTGGTTTTTGCGGCCTCAGGTAAAACTTTCCTGATGGCGCGTACTGTATCACACAGGTGTGGGTTTTTCTCTAATAACTCTTTAGCTAGATGAATACTTGAGTAGAAAATGTCCGTGTATAATATACGACCTTCATAAACGAGAGTATTATTAGCCTCATCACTACGTCGTGTACATGTCCATTTTCTAATGAATTCTCTCTTTTACTAGAATATAAAATGTCATCATAAGTGTAGCAAAGTGTTGGGTTGGCAAAGCTGATAACTTTGTAGCTATTCGGTTACAACTGAATGTAATACGAAGTCTCCCTGCCGTGATTCGCCGTTTCAACTCCAATCCACAAAGAATAACGACATAAGAGGATCAATGTGTATTCATTTGGATTTGAGGGATGGCAGAAATAGCAGTAAATGACGCAGGCTTAGTATACATAGTACTCATTTGGAAGCTAATAATCACAAAATCTATTATTTTTAGACAGTCTTGAGTTGAAAATTCGGGTTTTGGTGCCACTTAATCCCCTTCAATGTAGTGTTGACTGGGAAAAATAACATATCTCGACGTGCCCACGCCGCCGCCAGACAAGGGAAATCTTGGCTCCTGGGCTTCGTTTGTAATCCATGAGTACGTGATATATAAAATTTTAATCTATACGTAACAATTGTATGAAACGGAATAAACTAAAAATAGAGTATAAAATTATTTCTTTCCATTTTGTAACGCCACCAGATACGGAATAGATTGCGGCACCCTGCTACCACCAGGGCATGCAGAGGAAATCACGTCCATGATTTGTACGTGTTTAACAACTAAAGGAAGAATCGAAGACTAGAACGGAACAAGTTTAATGAACCTTTCTGCACAACCGATTGCAGCAGCCCAATTTGCACGCAGTGGTTTTCAGGATCATCAACAAAGGGATGGAGAGCAGGGCAAATGAGTATTAAGGGAATAATCAGTTTGGGTTCGGAAAGGGGAGAAGCACAAGGTTGCCTATTTAAGGTCACATATTTAAGATTGATCAAAGGATGGGGACAATGCGGCGTTTACTTCTTAGTGACGTGACTAAATTGTTTCCTAAGGGGAGAGGCATGCGTGATGCCATTGCAGTGATGAGGTCACCAATAGAAAAGAACATAGAACACGGATGTACATATTTGCCTGTTTCGTAGATTTTGGAAAGACGTTTGATAGAGCGAATTGGGAAAAAGTAATGAATATATTGCAGAAAATAGAAATAGATCGCCGGAATAGGAGACTAACCCGCAAGCTGTACATGTTTCCGACCGCAAAGGCGCGAGTGGGTGACGGTTAAACACTGTGATGAAGGGGAAAATGTTAGGCAGGAAGGGGCAGAAATAGGATGTGGATGTTGGACCAAATGACGGGAGGAAGGAAGTATACGGAGATGAAGAGGGACTTGGTTGTAGTGTAAGAAGTTGGGTTGTGTTTTGTTAGGAGAGAAATATTTTAGGCATTAAATTTATTCATTTGAAATTCTGTCTGCAACAATTCCTTCCCCCGCCCCCTTATTTCATAGTGTGGAATAATGAAAAACGGAACAAGAGTAGCGGTCCGCATTACTTTTTCCTTCGTAATATCTTTTAAGCTGCCGAAAAGATTTGAGTCAGAAGAACTAGCGACAACACATGCGCGTTTTCATGGCTATATAAAGATTCCTCGAAATTTCGAGCACTAATTGCCCCGTAAAATTATTTGCCAACATTTACCATTAATATCAGCCAGAAAAACCTTGTAGGTGTACAACTATGAG
Organism: Hetaerina americana; assembly: GCF_022747635.1. Classification (NCBI taxonomy): domain Eukaryota; kingdom Metazoa; phylum Arthropoda; class Insecta; order Odonata; family Calopterygidae; genus Hetaerina; species Hetaerina americana. The sequence continues at coordinate 5,813,630 of NW_027286403.1, forward strand.
TGTTATTCAGAAATAAGTTACGGTAATTGGACTATAATAACCGCCTTCTTAGAAAACACAGTCGCTTAATTATTGAAAAAGCATTGTTTTCCTCGACTTGGTAATTCATGGAAATTTCTCACATGCTCAACCTTTTTTGGAGATAATGTAATTTGATTACGTAGATGCAAAGGGAAACAAAGCAGCGGGCGTATGAGTCACAGACACGCAGCAAATACGTTGAGATTCGGCGAATAAATAAGCAAGAGAGTTGATAAATAGATCACAATCAACCGATCCGTTGGATCAGCAACAGGACAGTATTAAGGGTGGATAAACAATATTTTACAGTACACCCAATCATGGGAAGGAATTGATATTCAATGAATGGTATTTGAACATTTTTCTTGTGTAAGGTTCATTAAGACAGTAGTGTTTAGCAGCTCACTTGGGTATCCACCAGGTTATCTTGTGTTATGCATTAAAGGCAAGACAATTTTAAGAAACAATGAATGTAAATTCACAACCTCCCAGTCACATTCTTTATTTTATCCTCTAACTTTAAAATGTATTTTAAATGATAACGTCATATTCATAATGAAAAATATATATTGCTCCCGGGCGTTTTAAAAATATTTTTCTCATGATAGCCTATAATGATCTGCTCCCAGATCATTGTTCATCTGGCATCCAAATATGACAATATAGAAAAATAGTCTCTTTTGTATTTCAATCTACTAAACTTGGCGTTGTAAATGTAGTACAGAACAATTATTTCTTTACATAAAACTACAACAGTGAAATATTTGGATGTAGAAGAATCCCTTATACATATCTTTTGGGTGGTCAGCGGACCTGGGTGAACACTTCCAACCCTCGGAGCAACGATTACAGAACCGCACTCTCGAGAAGTCGGTGTTTTTTTCAATTATTTTACGCGTGACTGTAGTAATTTCTTTACCTGGGATCCCTAAATGCATGGATACAAGCTAGGTATCCAAACACCAAAACTGGTACCCGAGAGGAGCGCTCAATATATCTATGGTAACGGCTAAAGAAAACAAATGCTCCGATGCCGGCCGAGTCACTTTAAGGAGACAAATACCGGTGGAAATTGATAAAACTTTTGCTTGCACGCATAAAATTAAACCTTGGTGTTATGTTTACAGATTATCCAGCACGAATCTGGAACATTTTTTCTTAACCTGCAACGGTGTTCGCTTGTAGCAGAGCCCAAACTTTGTAGGCGAGCGAATTAGAATCGTATACAATGAAATCCACAGCCAATTTTGAAGTATCCAAAATACCACAAATGCAAAGTAATGCAGGACAACAAAACAACGACGAGAAATCAGCACCTAAAATTAAGCACGCGCTCTATGCTTCAAGAAATTTCGTGGATCGGCTGTATGCATATAAGCCGTCGATGAGGAAAGAGGAAGAAGAAATACAGGACAGACTCGAGGCGCGGCAGCTGGAACGGAAAATGTCCAAAAGGTTGACCAAAGACTGGCTAGACACCCAAGAGGTTGGTACTGATGTTTGAAAGCTTGTGTAAATGGAAATGTCTGAAAAATGACCATAAATTGAATTCTTTTTATTTCATATTGCATGGATAAGTAGAACATTATCAAATGTACCAATGCTGAAAAGTTGAGAAATAAAAAGCTGTATGACATCGAGGGAGAGAAAATTTTGCAGGAAGTTCAAACTGCGTCGGAAATAGCAAGCAAAAAACTAATTGAGGATGCAATGCGAAAAAAATTTGCAGAACAGTGCAATGTCAAAAGACTTCAGAGTGCTTTTATGCTAACAGAGGTAAGGATAAAACTCGATTCTTGAGCATGTTTTCCGGAGTAAGTTGAAAATGATGTGATGGAATTGAAAATATTAATATCCAGCGTAAACATGCACAATAGTGCAAATATAGAATATCGTACACTCTATTTTGGGTTTAGATTAACTTGAATATCTGACAATACTTCCATTGTGCATTTTCTTAAAAATATCACTTCAAACGAAAATTCTTTCTCCGCGTATTTAGGTACTAAACGAGCAAAGAGCTCAATTAGAATTTAATCAAAAAATACGAGAAGTTAAGAGAGAAAGAAAGTTGAACTTTATGGAAAAGTTAAATGATGACAGTCGCTTGTATCTGCAAGAAGTTGAACAAGGGAAGGAAAAAAAGAATAAATCCAAGCTGAAATACAGGAAGGAACTAGAATCACAGTTAATGATGTTACATGATGAACTCGTTTTGAAGTTGGAAGGTTGAATATTAAATGAACTTCGTTTCTTGCGCAAATTAAACCATAAATCCCTTTCAGATTAGCTGAGAAACAACGCGAAAGAGATTTGGAAAAAAAGGAAAACGTGATTATCAAGGATAACTACTTCGAGAAGCTGCCAAGAATATGTACAGCTAGTCCTAAAGAAAAGAAAGATCAAATGCACCAATTGGAACAACGATTAAAAGATGATTTCTCTGAACGAGAATATCTTTACCAAGAGAGGGAAAAGGATGAGAGATTGGAGGATCAACGTATACAGGTTTGAAAAAAATAATACTAACTTGAATCCTGAATTTTTAACAGCAAGATAAATTATAAACCATACGTTCCTAGAGTAGCTCGGAGAATACTCGACTGCGATGCGTATTGAAGCACCTCAAAGTCAAATACTATATTATATCATCGTTTCACGGCTTACAAGAGCTGAATTTACGGGAACGCAACGTTAATTGAAATCAACGTATGTAGTTTCACTGTCCCCGGAACTTCAGGTAACCGATGAAATAGCACCTGAATTTCCAAATTTCTTTTAAGTCATCAAAATCCAACCGTCGTGGTAGTAAGACAGGCTGAAATGATATTGCTTTAACTTCATTTTTTTAAATTCACATAGTAACTTTCACAGTTATTCCTACCTCCTGTTTATCTTCATGCAGTGTAAAAAGCTTCTGTTTAGGTTGCTTAAAGGCAGATAGAATGACTCTTCCTTCCACTACTCCGCCTACTCAACATTCTCCCTTTTACCACAAGCTATTTCATTCCATTACCTCTCTATATTTACTTCTTCACTTTTCCTGCGCTCTTTGGATTTCACAATAATTATTTTAATAACCACTTCCTCTTTTTTCTCACCGTATTCAAAACTGCTTTGTTAGCCTCTCTCTCAGCTCAACTTATTTTCTTCATATTTATAAATCAAAAACCTCCAGTTTGAGTTCATATTCTTGCCTCAAATCTCACGTCTCACATCAAAGTAGCGCTACTTCTCATGCTAAAGCATGCAAAAAGATATATTTTTTCAATTATTTCCAACTGCATAGGAAGCCGACACAATGGAATAACCTTTTATCTATTGTAAATTAAAACTCGATTTAAAGTTATAAATGGGTATTTTAAATAATAAATTAATGATGTTTTAGCTATATTTTAATGATATAAAATGTCTATAAACTGGTAAGTATCATTTTAATTTTATTTATCATTCCATCTACTACCTATGCGAGTATGAAAGAAATGTCAGCTCTGGGAAGTGGGTCGTGATAATCAACGGCTACGTTGAATGCTTCGGTATATTATTCGCCTAATTCTTAAATCTGTCACGTAGATAAATATACATTGTTCTAAAATGTAGTATTCATTTTCATTAATACTATCCATAACATATACAGCAGCCGATGATAATTTATACTTACCGAACTCTTGGAGATAATTACGAAACAGGAAAGAATAGTTTGACCAGAACTAAAAATCCATTCATTTAAAAAGTCTGGCTGAGTCAATAGAGGATTAAAGTAATAATATATTTGGATGAAAAACTATTTAATTGCTCAAGAGGTAAGGTAAACAGTTCCGCAGAGAGATATTTAACGTATATAAAGCTGAAATAATCAAGAAAGACCTTGAAGATGGCGAGTAAATGGCGGTATACTACCCGCCACGCAAGAGAGTATCTGATGTTGCATATTAACTTAGGAAAAAGAAAAGTAAGGTGAATTGAGGCTATAAGCTACGTACATATCCAGGTATGCATGAGTTATTCAAGTATCACAATGATAATTCCTCCATCAATATGTATTTTATACTACACTCTAGTTTGGACTGAATAAAAATAAAATACACGATCCATTGCCCTTAAAAGAATGAATCCCTAGATAAACCCCGCAGCCACCGAGGCCGGCGGCGGCGGGGTAACGTCCTCGTCTGCCAAAGGTCGCGGGTTCGATTCCCACCCGAGTGGTTTTTCTTCAACCTAGGGATTGGGTGCATGAAATCGTCAAATTGTTACATCAATGTTCAAAGTCCGATGTAAAGGTCGAAGTGCTGTTTTCGTACTAATGCAAAATAAATGTTTTCAAGTTGTATGATACCTTTCACACCCCTATAAAATTCTATGAAATGATAAGAAGACATTTTTTCTGTAAATTAATTTAAATACATGAACTATCTATAAGACTGACACATGTATTGCAAAACATGCTTTCATCTGAAATTTATTTATTGCTAAAGATTTATTAATTCCTGGTCAGGGCCATGAACCCACCTCTTCATATTGGGTGAATCAAATTGTAATTATGACAGTAAACAATTTGCTTGCCAATGTATCACTTGGTGTTCGATCAAGCAAAACCCGGCCTATTTTTAGTTGTTTTCAGTTAGCTACTCTGGACCCTGATACCATAGTGATCTTTAGAGCAATAGGGTTGTTAAAGAATTTAATTCTAGCCTAGACCTGACTTGTATGGCAAAATATTTTAGTCTTGCTGCAACATAAGATTTGACCAAACAATTGCAAATACACTAATTATGATGGTAAATGTAAAAAGGCACATCTCCACAACCTGCTCAAGGTTTTATCAAAGAAACTGTAATATAATATTACCCCCCTAAGGGCATGAATTGCAATTTTCTTGGGTCAATTTCCAATGGCCATTTTTATATTCCTGTTTTAACTATTATCAAATTTTAATTTTTAAAGTCACTCGGTAAAATTGAATTAAATATGCAAATGTAGCATTACCAAAACTATATTTAAAATGATATCATCCCATGTGGACATGTTAAATCGGGACATCATGATCTCACCCTTAAAGTATCGATCTAATTTTGGAAATTATGACTGTATTTTATAAAGTGTCCATAAAATTAATCATTAATGACAAGGTCCATTAGAAGCATGTGAGAGCTTGATGAGGGTTGTAATGCCTTTCCCAAGAAAAAATAGATAAAAGATGATAAACCATCTAAATGAAGTTCTGGGCTGTAGCCATTATAGTAGAGAATTACAGGTTTGATGAAGCCATTCGATGGGCATCAGTCAAATGAAGTGGGGAATTGTATGATGCTCTGCCAAACACCATACCATTTCTTCTGCTCTTTTAAAGTAGAGTGTTTACAAGCCTTAGACTTTGAGCTACCCTCAGCTACCATACTCATACTCTAATGCAATATAAGATTTGTTTACCCTTTCATTTTGAATTACATGTAAAATTAAAATCAAAATAAACCAATATACTATATAATCTTAAAATAAAAGCAGACTTTTAAATCTCAGAATGGAACCATATGTCTCTGACAGGTATTTAAAGAAGCAGAGGAGAAAATATCCATTGTGTTGAAGGAAAAAATAAAGAAAGCTTTTGAGAAAGCACAGGAAGCAAGAAATCAAGTACAGTGTAAAACAGCAGATCTGTATGATAGGCTGGAAAAGGAGCGAGAAATGCAGGAGAAGGCCATACTGGAGAAAAGAAGATTAGAGACAAAAGCTAGGCAAGTTCTGAATTATTAAGAACTAAAAAAGAGTGTCTTGATTTTTACTCATGTGAATCCTCTAAAAATGCATAGCATCACATAAAATCAAAATCTATACAGGTATGACTCACAGTCATGCTTAAAAGGTCTTCATTTCTCCTATTAGTGAGATATTATTTTTATTTACATATATATTTTTACTTGAAGCAATGTAGCAAATAAATGCCTGTGTAAGCATCCAATTGGGTGTTTTTTTTTAACTTAACCTTTAATCTTAAATAATCTATTGTGCTTTTTGTTCAATATTTTTGCTTTATATAAATGATGAAAAGTTAAGACAAATGAAATTTAAGGGAAAATGAACATGCTGTTCGTGCACTCCAACAAAATAAAGATTAAGCAATATTAATAATAGAGCAGGAGCTAATGAGACCCATATAGGTCACATGATAACCCAAAGACAAAATAACTGAATCACAAAAATCTAATTTATGATAACTAAATTTAATATTTGAATGATGATGTTTGGCTGGGGTACACTGATAATTTAGTTTTTTCTGCTGAATCTTTTTATAAAAGTTGTCTCATGGCCCCCACAGCCTACGACCCAAAACATTTGCCTGTGTACCTATAAAGTGCTAATTCATAAAACTCTTGAATATTCATTGATTCTTTTTGGGAGGCTGCCAAAAAGTAAATTAGTCATGGAGTGTTAATATCTTCTAAAATATGCTTTTCTGTTTCAAATGCCTCCATTTGTTCATTCTCATTACATTTTCTCTGATATAAAAGTTCAAAATAGTTAAATACTAACTTTAAACTTGAATATGAGATATTAAATAAAAAATTCCAAGCTTCAGTAATATATGCAATACCTTTTCCCATTAAAAAATATTGTCAACACATTCCCCCAATTCTTTAGATAAAGTGCACTGATATGCATTTTAAATTTCTATTTTTTTATAAAAGCAGATTCATTTTTAACCAAATTTCCATAATCTAGCTTTTTACATAAATGCATATCAAGTGTTATTTCATGTCATACTTCTTGACTAGCTTATTATGGTAAAACTAATAATTTCCCCAAATTAATCTTGAATTTAATCTCCTCAATCCAAGATAAAATATCAATTAACAAACAATCAGATAAATTATGCCCAAATAAACAGAAAATGTCTGCACAATTCATTTATTCTCTTGCAAGAGAAGTGCATTTTTTGCTACTGAAATACTAATCCAATACACTGACATATTATAGACAGGCCTGTAAGCAGGATTTAATTTTTAGTGTTTTCCTGAGAAAAGTGATAAATGGTAGGGATGCAATGTCAAGAAACAATACTCATCTTTTTATTTACAAAACCAGTGCAATTTCGGAATGAAATGGTTCATCATTGCCCTCTCTCAATGGAGGTTAATGCTACTAAACTATTTTTCTTTCTACTATATTACAGAGAAGAAGATATAAGAAAGGCAAATAGAGATAAGCATTATCATGATATTGCTGAGTTCTTATCGAAAAATGACATAATACTGGAGAGCAAGAGAAGGCAGAAAGAAGAGTTTGCTGAGACAAAGAGACTACTTGCTCAGCACAGAATAAAACTGAGTGATCATGATAAAAAATACCAGAAAATAAAAGATAATGAAAAGAGACACATGCAGACATGCACTGGAACCTTCTACAAAGCACAAAATGCAAGTTTTTTACTTTTTCTTGGTAATGGCACTGAGCAACTACTTTTATCAACATCCATCATTTCACCATTGAATAATGTCGTCAAACAAATATTGTCAATCAGTGAGAATACTTTCTAACAAATAAGTTCATTGGTAACAAAATTATTCCATAAATTCAAACTTAAATTGGTTTGAGTTAATTATTTCCTTCAATAGGATGCAAATGAAGCCATACAGAAACGAGAAATACGAAGGGACATGAAATGCTTTCAGGAAGTGATCAAATCTCAAAATGATGAGGATGATGAATTCAAGGCATATGCTATGGCATTAATAGATCACTGCAAATCCAATGGCAGGGATACAAGACCCCTGCAAAAAATTTTAAAGGCAAGTTTATGCATAAATGTTTATACTATAACACTTACTTTTAACCCTCTCGCCACCCATGCCGAAAATGAGTATCTTATTGCGAGAATTACACTCAGACTCTATAGAGACAAGGTCAACAATATTCCCACACTAACTAAGAAATAAAAATGTATTGTTATAGTGGCAATGCAAGTGTGAAAATCAATTTAGTCTCCATTTAAGTGAAAATCAATAACTTTCATAAGGTGATTCTGAGGGAAGAGATAAGAAAGATAGTCCCCCAGCCCTCTTATAGTCCAGACTTGGCTCCGTGCGACTTTTTTTTAATGACTGAAGAGAAAGCTTGGAGGAAAACATTGGAAGATCCAAAAGCATGTTACAACACTCCTGAGCAACATTCCTGTCGAAAGGTTTCAGGGTGCCTTCCAGGCGTGGCAGATACCTGTCCGAAAGTGTATTGATGCAGGTGGAGATTAGTTTGAAGAATTTTAAGCATTTGTACAAGTACGATCAATAAGTCTATTTTTCCCAGAGAATGCCCATTGCTTTTAGAGCGGACCCTGTATAAAATAAAATTTTTGGACTATCAATTGGAATGAGTGAGAATAAATATGCATTTTCCACTATAGAAAACCAACAATGGCCCTGCTGATTCTCAGCATCCTATATTATAAAAATTAGCTGCCTTCAAATCCATCCTCCATAAACATCAATATTATTACGCCACCACTCCACAATAAACAAGAATTCAGAATCATCAAGACAGCTGACATGAATAATGGTTACAGCAAAAAGCTTATCAACTCCTTGTTTTCAAAGAATTGGTAGAAGATAGCTATTATCCTACTTACCTCCCTTCCATATGATCAGAACACCTATGGACACTAATGGTGAAATTTTCCCCTTGTGAATCAACTATCTTCCCAAATTACCCACAGAATCCCCAAGAAGTAGTTCAGAACACTATTCTGGTATTCACCTACATCCTTAACAAAACTACCATGCCAGAAAAAATATGCATTTCTGTGTGTGTAAGCAAATGTTCACACTGAATAGAAAGGAATGTATAACTCATTGAACGACAATATCATACTACTAACAGTTGAGTGCCTAAAGACTATGAGTTCACCTTGAGAGATATAATCATTGGGTAGAGGGATGACATCCCAGTTTGTCCAATGAGTATAAATTATCCTGCAGCACCACACATGAGATCAAACTAAATGCCCCCATAGTGTAAACATTAAAGATTTATTAGGGAATTTTTTAGGGAGTATTTTCAAGGAAATATTAAAGCACTATTGAATACCGGTACAACTGGCTCAAAACAGGGTAATGATTGAAATCTGGAATAAAGACTACCATTTTCTCTGAATGATCAGGGAAAAATACTCAATAGACAGTATTTTTTCCAGCTTATAGTAAAACGTCACACCCGTATACCCTAGGCCCATGATAACATGATGATAAGATGCAATCTGGTTTTAGAGCACAGTTTGAAGTAAAAGAAGTACATCTTGTGGGCTAGAAAATAAGGAATGTAAACTGTCATTCCAATAATTCTCACCATTTTTCCATCTCACCTGGCCAAGGCTTAACATTCCACATATTCCCTTTCCCTCTTTCTCAGGTAATGTTTTCCAATTTCCCTGTCCTCAGCATCATCCTAAAATTCCAAGTCCTTGTTTTCATAGCAGAATTCAACTTCTGTACTGCCATTTGCACTGCCATGCTGTCGAAAGTGGAAGGATTTCTTGTGATTTTGACTGTGGAGGCCTTGCCTCCTTTTTGGCTGGGTACGAAACTTGACCCAGTTGGCTGATAATGATCAAGACTCATTTTCATACAAGGTTTCATCATAATTTCTTGGGATATTAAGTGAGGTGGCTTCCTCGATAGTTTTAACATGACACCATCACTTAGAAGGCTACCTCACTGGGGTCAGATGACTTTTTAGCTGCCTGGAACAGAGGCTGCATGGAATAATTTTCATCTAGCTCCTGTCCTTCATCCTATCTGTCATGAATGACCCTACCAGGAGCAATCATCATTTCTCCCCATCAGAGCTCTATGGACCATCAAGAGCACCAATGGCCTTCCACCATAGCCCAAAGGGAGCACTATATACATTATAATAAACTGCCAAAAATCTAAAAATTCTGACTTTAAATACAAATGCTGTTACATGGTTGAGACCATGAATGTATCCATTAGTTACAGATTATATTTTGCCTTTTGTTACATTCTTCTGAAGGTACTTCACACCAAGAGACATCCTCTGCTGCCTGTGTTTAACTAGTAAGAATACATAAAATAAGAACTTATTCCTTTTTTCCAGGATATTTACTCAACAAAGCTGAGATGATGGTTGCAAAGAGTAGGGTAATTTAATCATCAATCATTTTCAACAATGACAGCAAAAGCCTACCATTGAAAAGACTAAGGCGAAACATTAAACACCTATGAAATCAGTAACATTAAAAGCTGTAATCTTTTAGTATTACTGAAAAATGCAAGAACCATCTTTGCATTAGTTACTTAGTTATGTAATTATGTTGAGCAATCTGAAATAATTAGAGACACTTACTTTTCAAATTATATCCTATAAGTATACCTGTACTATGTACTAAACCTAGTTTCTTATAATAAATGTATGTAATGTAATAGGACATACCTATTCCAATAAAATCTATTGAAATTGTTAGAAATTTCAATGATAATATCACAATGTAAAATTTCAATAATGATACCTATGCATTCCACGATATCAGCAAATCAGGACCCTCATTTTAGCCTGTATAGGTAAATGATAATCATTACCTTATCATCAAATCCAAGTATCAAGTTTGCTTCACCTTTTAAATAATTTTATTTTTCCTTTCCCTTAAAAAGAACCATTAACAGAGTAATCAACCCAAACGTCAGTTCAATAGGTGATAGTTGAGTTCACACAATACTAATGGCACATGAAATTCACACATCAGAGTGGAAAGACCAGTTTCTTTCCTTGTACCGCTTATGGTTTCCCAGGAACATGTGGTACCTGAAAAATCATACGACTTGGGTAATGTTAGGGGTTCCCAAGGAGATATGCCCTATTTTTATGACAAAAATAATTTAAAATTGGTTTAAAAACTATCAATGGCATATGGAATACCATTTAGAACAATGATAAAAATGTTATGTATGTGTAATGAACAGACTTGGAGAATTCGCATTTTACTTTTTCACCGTGCCAATTTACAGAGCTGCTGAATGCAAATTTAGGTTAAAAGTACATTCTTTTTGGAATTGTTTTTGTGTTTGACAAGAGAGGCAACACAATTTTTTTTAAAAAAAAGGCCAATTTTTTTAAAACCTTGCTTGGGTAGTGCTCATAGGATGGCATTCATTTTTAAATTCAATCAAACATAAGGAATTCCACATTTCTTTATGCCAAACCCTTGACTATTCAGCGGATTATCCTGTATATGTCAGTTTCCAAAACCTTTAAAGTTTTAGACTCTACACTCACATTAATTTGTCAAATATGTTTTTTAATCATCTCTAATTTAACCTTATGCCAAAAAAGGAGCTTTGGTAAATGAGGGTTTTACCTTAATCAAGATTTACTATGAGGCCATGGGAGAAAACTTAATACGGAAGAGCTCCATGATTTAAAATCGTTGACAGTAGCAGTGATGAGGAAGAGGATGATGAAGACGATTGGGTTTTAATGCTTCAGGGTATCAAAGGTCACTTTGTGGGTTCCAGAAAAGAAGTGTCAATGACATCCTGAATTTGGAAGAACTGAAATCTGTATTGTCCATTTGAGAATGAAGTGGTTTATCACTTTTAGAAAAATCCATGAAAAAAGTTAAAAGCAGATGAGTTTAAATAGTTTTATGAGAGACAATGATTGTAATCTTTCTTTCTACACAATTTTCTAAAAAATCAAGTAAATAGACAGGGTTTGGTATAGTTTATGAATTCTAGTGAGGTTATCTAAATTTCCTCAATCTGAGCATTCAAATATCAATAGAATTCTTTACTTTTTCCTTAGTCCCTTAGAGAAAAGCTCTTCATTTATGACACAATGCTTGTAATACGGTTCTAGAGAATTTATTCAATTGTCTGAACAAGGATAAGGGTAGTAGAGAGAGACTGTCAACTATTCAGCTGCCACAATTGTTATTCTGGCAAATCTGCAATAATTGAGAATAGATTTGTAGAGCAGGAGATGCCGGTTGATCCACCCTGTATATTTTGAGAACCTATTTCAGACAATTCTATCACCAAAAACTGTCCACTTTCTACCAAAGCACTTTTAAAAAGTTATCAATCAAAAATCACAGTTAATCCTTTTTCTGCTCTGCACCGATGACATTTTGTGCTTGAATTCTCATTTTTGTGTTATTTCAAGAGTGCCAGCCTTTTCTCAACAATGTGACACCTATTCTAGAGTGGCAAAAGCAGTGCGGAACTAGAGAGAGGGTGAGGGTAGAGACAAGGTAAGAAAATTTAATGCCACTAAAAGAATCAATAAAAAATATATAGCTTAGAGCTATTATGTCTTTTTCATTTTAATAAATTAAGTATAATAAATTGGAATTCATCAAGATTTTCAAGTTAGTAATCATTTATCTTAATGCCTCAGATTTCATTAGAGTACATTTACAAAATTTTGTTTTGAGTCAGGGAATTTTTAAGTAGATGGAGGGAAACGAGACAAGCTACATAAGGCATGCAAGTTTCCAATGCTTAACAGGCGGGCATGTTGAAGCTATGAATATTAGAGGCATTTACCTTGATTAGCTGGGTCAGCCAAGGGTTGCCAAGGCAGCATTAGAAGATATTGTATAATTGGTCATCATACAATATCAATTTGCATTACCTCATAGAAAAATTAAATATGCCATAAGCATTATATCAATTACTATCATAGTTGTTAACTTTGAATTATATAAATGTAGGTATTTGCTGAATTCAACGGATCATTCAATGAACGACAGGAAACCAATGTATTATTGGTTCACTTTGTAATGTCCTTAGAAATGGAATATATCACAAAGCAGGGACCCACTGTACAGAGTCTTTCAGTGAATGTCAGTTTCCTGTTTGAAATAAAACTCAGAATTGGCAGTTTTTGAAATATCTATACATGAATTTTTAAATGATAAATAATACTTTAGAACGTGCTTTTTGCGTATTTTATTGGCCATGATGATTATATAAAAAATAGTGATCAACCCAAAGGTTGGCTTGGTAGATAACAGTAAAGGTCACCCAATACTAACCTCAACGGCATTTGAAATCCACACATCAGGGTAGGGAAGCTAGTTCATTTCCCTGTGCCAGCTATATTTCCCAGAAAAATCTGGTATTTGAAAAATCAGAAAGCTTGGGAGGAGCTGAGGATGCTCAGAGAGGAATGCCCAAGAATTGAATCTAGGTTTTCCGATGAGTAGTCCAAAGCTCTACTCCTGAACTGCTGTATCCCCAATGATTATATGTAGAACCCCTTACATTCTTCAATTACTTCCATGGCTAAGTAATGCCTGGATAAATATGAATACCTTTGGGTAATACTTTAGCATTACTAACAGAAGAAAAGTGTACTGCTTCTAGAAAGACTATAACAAATAATTATCCACCATTCATTTATTTGTTGCAATAAAGAGGAAATATGACATATTTCTAAAATACTTGGTATTGCACATAGAGACTTTATCTTGGTTTACACCTTATTACTAGAATGAAAAAAATCACATTTTCCATGTTGATTAACCAAATCTCTTTTCCAAATTCTTAATTTTAATTTTACCCAAATATGTCTCGTGGTCACCTGATATGTACAAAATTTGACAAATAAAAAGCAGCTATGATACTTTTAACAGCAAAAAATACAAAAAAAAACACAAGGGCACAACAAATTTCATGCAATCCATGAAATTGAATGAGACAACAATTATATACATAGAAAATTCTGCAAGAACCATGCAAATGTTTCCACATTACGTCTGTATAAAAATACTGTAGCCTAAGTTCCATGGAAAATATGAAGTGAAAAAAATTGAATATTTGAATTGCACAAGCTACATTATGTGCTAAGTGTTGGTTTATTATCATAATACCCAATATTATAATTAGTGAACAAGGTGTTAGTGGTTAACCACAATTAATCTTTGAGGGCCTACAACAATTTGTATTAAAAAAATAAATATTTATGAAAATTAAATTTTTATAACAATATATTTATATTTTCAAATGCCCACTATGTTAGAGCGAAAACAATTTACTAATACCAAATCTAAAACATACTTCCATGACAGATTATTACAGCAAATGTCATGAGAAACAATGACAATATTAAGTTATCCTGAGTTTCAAGAAAATATGCATATAGAAAAGAAAGTACAAATTATTGCGAGAGAGGAACTTTTATGGAATGTAGATTTCAAATTTTTAAATATTGTGCAACTCAATGCACATTCATAATTATGAAGAGGAATACACATTGTAAAACCCATTTTTATTTTTCTCCATTTTACTCATTACCGCAAAAAGTTAAAAAAAATCTGAAGAACAAATGACAAAACTTTTCAAGATGTATCCAGATGAGTAAAAAACAGCATATATGACATACTAAATAAAATAATGCAAAAGGAAGGACCCATATATGTATAAATGCATAATATATGACTCTTTTAACCATTAGAACCACTACACTGGACTCAACAACCTAAGGCATTATGCTCCTACTGTGCCACACGATGAATTTTATGGTTGCTCATATTAATCTATGTCAAGTAATTCACTTTTATTATACATTCATGATTCAGATACGTATAAGGACAATTAATCAATTGCATTAACAAAACGAAATCATTAAATACAATGAAAAAGGAAGAATCACTGCAACTTGATGGTCAAATGTAGAAACAATGGAGCAGAAAGAGACAAAGGAAAGATTATGTGCCACAATTTAAGCTAACCTTTGGTATCCTTGGAAGAAGCAACAGAAAAATGAGTGATTCACCTGGTTAAAATAAGTGTTGCAGTAAGGTTCTTGGGTCCCAAGTCACAAAGTGGTTCCATAGTGAATCATATGATGAATTAATATGTACAAATTTAGGTACTCAATTTCTCAAGTATCACATTCACTTACAATGATGGCCTTGGGAAAATAAATAATAACTCCAGATTTTAGCATATTATAAAAAGACATTTCTAGAATTTTTGGCAAATCTTGCAATAAAATATTAAAATATGTACACTTAATTTGATTCAGTCCCATTTATCTTTCAGTTGTAGCACTGAAATAATGAATGTTTCCCACCCTCTAATTCCAACTTCCTGTTAAATATGAACTGTGCCATGGATACATTTTATCATGTAAATGCAAGTGTTGTAGTGCCAAGCACCATATTTTATATATTCCAAGTATTTATTTTTCACCATTCACCCAAAAAGCTGGCTTAAGAATTCTAGGGTAAATCTTATGCATAAAGATTAGTAGCCATACAATAATAGTAATATGATACAGAATTCATATATAAAATGCACCATTCCACTCAAATCCAAAAGATAGTTACAGTGGCAGCAAAAAATACTGAAATTCATACGGTCATGTAATAATAAGTTAACATTTAAAAATGGGTTACATTTAATAAATACTGAAATATATCATATCATCAACCTGACCCATAAAATGTACATGTGACGAAAAATGGAGTGTTGAGGTTAAGACTTTCACCTAACTCTCCTAAAGTAGAATTCTATTGACCTGGTACTTATGAGAATTCTTCTTCATATCATTATTTTACACTTATTTCTTCAAGCTTCGACTCTCTAGCTATAACGTACTAGCATTTTAAGTTCTGATAATGTATGCCCTCGTTGAATATTTTAACTATTTAAATTTCTCGCCAGTAATATATCTTAAATATTTTCAGAAAAATGAAAAAATATAGAATGAGAATTATACAATTTGTGCCCAAATCGTCACGGCTAAACTCCCTCAATTTTTTATGCATTTTTCAACTACCTAGGCAAGTAAAACAGTTACAGTTGTAGTTGGAAAATCATTATTCAACAACACCATATTTTATTCACTGTAAATAAAAATATTCTTTTTGAATAAGCTTAATGATTTCAATATAATAAGTAATTTAACTCCCATTACCTAAATTTTCCATTGTTGAACCATGACACGCATTAATTTTTGGTTCGTACCTTTAATAGTGCATTAAACTATCAAAGATAACTGATCTCGGCTGAATATATTGACAAAAGCTATCACGTTTAAAATATTTGATCAATAAGAAACCAAAAGCTTCAAATGTTTTCAACTGTTTCTAGTGTTAAAGAAGGTATAACCTAAATTCCATCCAAAAATTTAGTGCAAATCATGTACAAGACATGTAAAACCCATTTTCCTGATACAATAAATTTGCCCATTTTTTAAAAGATAAGCTTCAAACACACTTTTAATACATGAATTGCACACAATCACACATTAAGCATACCATATTTTCTTGCAATGCATGCAAATAAGAAAAATTGAATAATTTGAATAAGTGTGCCTTAAAGTTTATGAAAATTTAGCTTATTTGCCAATCCATTGTCACACGAGAACCCAAATATCTTCCTCAAGGCTTCTCCTAGCCTGGTTTAGGTGAATCAAAGATAAACAAAGACATTCTAATATAATCATTTCAATGAAAAATAACGGAAAGTTTTTTCTTCAATTAGTGAATTTCTACAGCAATGGTGATATATTTCTTTCATAAAAACACCCACTTATGTGATATATGTAAATATAACAATAATTTCACTGAAGCAAAAAATATCTCGCAGCCTTACAACACTTCATTTGAAATGTTAACACGTAATACATACATAACTTTACAAAATGTTGACATGACTTCTTTCGGCATAAAATGACAATCCATTATAATCATCTACACCACAGTGAAAACACTTAAGTAATCAATGCCAGAGAGGCATGAATATGAAAAAGTCATCATGAAAAATTTTTAAGTCATCCAGAAACTCCTTAAGAATCTTCCATAATGGTATCACTCCACACACGGTGAAATTTCCAAGTTTATACCAGAGTGAATTAACAATTATATAAACTCACATGCAGAGACCCACTTTTCCAAGCTGTTATTTTTTTAAGTGCTTCAATTTCCCAATTAAAAATCATAGAGCCTATTCTAAATCACTGAGCAATTATGAAACTTTGCCTTCCTTATAGCAGTCTTCAGACTTCTGTTTCAAAGAGAACAAAAAAACTTAATAAAGACTTATCTTTCCCCCACTAAAAATTCCCAGAACAACTGATTTCCTCACCATCATAAATTAACACTACAAGAGCCTACAAAGCTCTAAAAATCAACTCCCCTGAGAACTTTATTCATTGGGTGAGTAATAAACTACACTAGTATTAATCAATTCCTGAATAGAAGTCATTAACATCCATATAAAAAAGTAAACCAATTCAATAAAGCACTTCAATAACACAAATGTACAATATAGCTAAATTGTCAACAGAATACAACTTTTAAGCTAAAACAGGGTTTTTCAAAAACTCTTTCACAGCAAGATATATGGCTACTTTCTTAATTTCTAGCCATGCCATCTGCAGCTAGCATTGGCATATTGTAATAATAAATAAAAATAGATTTAGAGCTTTCCACAACATTCTCATTCACCATCTATTAAATGCGTGCATAATACTAGAGAAAATAGCATTTTTCATTTACAAATTGTAAATATATAAATTTACCTCCACCATAAAAAACTATTTAGTTGAGGCTAAAGAAAAAACTACATTTAAAGCTTCATCCCACTGACTTTTTCATTTAACTACTGCCATCACTACACAAAAATTGCCAGTAAATGCAAAATCAAAAATTCCTAAACTACCGCACAAATCATTAAGGTTTGAAAACCACACTTATTTTGGCATGTTAGGTATTATTGGTTATCATATAGTGTATACCTGAGTAACCTCATAGATTAGTGAATTTCATTTAGAAAAATATTTATGAAATAATGACTTGTATAAATGCCTCCTATATAGATTATCACAGACTGTGTAGTTGTCAAAACTTTTAAAATTAACTAAATTCTGTAAATTTTCAAAGTTTTTATGGTGCTTCTATGCAGCAAATATTGATAATTTGATCAAATTATGAAGGAACATATTCAATTGCAAGCCACATCAAATATTCAAAATTTGGAGGAGTTTTATCACCACCTCAATTTATAAACAATAGTTAAAATTTGATTATTCTGCAGTGAATACTATTTGCTGATCAACAGATAATTTATATAATGTAACACTTTACAGACACCATTTTTTCAAAATAGGCATAGAATTTTTGGACCGAATAGTGCCAAGGATACAGTCCAAGATATGCCTCTTATTACAGACTAAGAAAAATCAGAATAAAGTGGAACTGGACTCATCAGGAAATTACATAATAATAATTCTATGACATTACTCTTATGCTAATGGTAGACATTCCCAGAAAAGAGCTACTTCAATTTTAAGTAGTTAATTAGTATATCATTTGATAATTTATATGAGAATGCATATTAACCCAGTTAATTTGTTTTCACACAATGTGAGGCACCTGAGAGAATATGAAGGCAATGCCAGCATACCACAGGCAAACATTTAGCTGCAAAATCATATATGTGAAGTTTTCATCATTAAATATAGTCTTACCCTAGATATATGGTAACCCTATATTCAGCCAGTTAATTAACGTGACGAGTAATCAAGAAGTTATTACATTCAAATGACAAATTATACAGCCACTGGATGAGATTATTTCTCTTCACTGGATGTTGCTATACATTCTATGGAGATTAAGGTAAAATAAATGCTTTACTATCATGCTTTATTTCTCATAGCATTCAAGAATCTTTTAAATGTATCTTGACCCTTTCAGAAATGACAGACTGTGAAAAATGTAAAATTAAATCCACAGGTCGGTAGAACCACCTCATGTGTAATAGAATGAATAAAATTGGTGCAGAAGTTTCACTTATGTATGCCTAATCATTAGCCCCTAATTGATCTTGGTAATTTTCTGTAGCACACCTAACCTTCATCCATCTGTTGCAGTCATTGTGATGGAAAGCTATTCCCAGTTCTAGAAAATGAATAGGACAAATGAAAAGTTTAAAGAGAAATTTTATCTTTTGCTTGTTGGGCTTCAGTTAGAATATGCTGCTAGTATATGGTATATGGGAAGTTGGATTAATTGCCAAATTGGATCACATGCAGCGTATAGCAGCTAGATTTGTAAAATGTTGTTCTGACAAACTGAGTATCGAATCAAAATTATTCGAGGAGCTAGGATAGGAATCACTCATGGAGCAAAGGATAAATTACAGATTAAATTTCTTATATAAAATGGAAGAATTTCTCTTTGGCAATGATGTCAAAAAATATTTTCACAATTGAAAAAGAGTGAACACTGCAGAAGTATAAATCCATAAATTTTGGAGTGCACTTGACATGACATGGAGAATCAACTTTTCAACAGCTAATTTAGCCTTTAGGTGGTGGAAAACATACTCGAAAATATGCATGGGTACTGCGGGAGAAACATTATTGTACTTTTGACCATCTCTTACCCCAGGACCCAGACCTCTTTCCAATCAAGAAAGAGTTAACCCCCTCATTCACCAAACTGGTTCCTTTATCACTCATTACGGCTAGCATTCCCTTATCATTAAATATGACCACTCTTTCCAACTGTTTGCCTCATTTAGTATGTAAATTATATGGATTGCATGAAAATCACCAGACATACATCCTGTTAGCTGTCAAATTGATGGGATTACGAAAAGGAAAAAATGTATCATGCATTTTATACCAATGCTAAAATATTTTAAAAATTAATTTTTTGAATTAAAATTCCATCAATTGGTCATAGCAATGCACTAAATGGTGACTGCCCCCCAGAACTTGAGGATAGAAAAGGTTTATACTAAGGGCTCACAGATAAGAAAGGTGCAGTTTGTCACATTTCTTCTGCTCATAGAGGCAATAAAGCAATTAGGCTGCTACAGCTGAAGGAACAAAGTATTTACATGAGAAACAAAAATATTTCTCAAAACTATCAATTGTGTTCCTTTCTACAGACAAGAATTAATGTCCTAAAATGAATGGGCATTCACAAATGAAAGCCATATATATTGATATTAGTGCCAGACAGTTGTCCCATTTAAATAACCTAATCTCATATGAATCGAAAAATCATCCAAGTGCCTGCAGTAACTTTAAGTCAAAATTTAATAAACTATTACAAATTTAGTCTAATAATGTCGATAGACAAATACAATAAAATTTCTCTGAGAAGATGAAATGGTTATCAAAACATTAATTTTAAATGGATTCCTGCAATATCATCCTTCATAAGGTACTGCCAAATTTTTTTACGATCATTGATGTTACAGCAATCCTATAGAATTAAACTTGAAGCCATTCATATTGTTAAAGATGAATCAGCATCTAAAACAAAGTTACTAAGTATTCAAAGTGGGGTTCTTCTTCCCAATAATGTGAAATGACTTCAGCCAACAAAAGTGTCATCACAACTCAATTACTTTAAATGCCACAAGTAATAACATTTACCATTGTATAAAAATATTTACATGATCAAAACAAATCGAATGATCAATATGACAATGGTAAATTCATAAGATAAGTAATTTAAGTTAACCATCAAAGTAAGTTAAGAGTAAAATTAAGGTAGCATTGTATAAAACACATCCATCTACTGTGATGTCCTAATAAAATGCTTCTTTGTCTTTTTCAATGACTTCAGGGGGGCACACAACTGCCAAGGATATACATTTTCACAGTGTACATACAATGTATGTACTTGAACCAAATATCCGTAGGAGTGGTGTAATCTTACAACAGCCATATGAATAATGCTAAAACTAAGCTTGTACATTCCATGAAACACCTACTGAAGTACCTTCTAAAAATATGAATTATGCAAATTTTTTGCAATTCTAAAATTGCAAATCTATTTATTAAAAGGGGACCAATTTTTCAAAACTTGAACATGATCTGTGCAAAATATTTCATGTTTGTGCTACGTTCCGCAGTGATCCAATTCTGCTGGTACAGGCATTTAATTTAAAGGAGCTATACTACTCTTCTATCTACTTCTAAGATGACTGCAACTAGTACAACTGCATTGGTACAATTTTCATTACTATTGTAGGTGAGATACAACACCATGCTAAATTCAGCCACACAAATTATGGATTCCCTATCACAGCATTAACACAAATAACACAATGAACAGCTCTTTGGATATTTCTGGTTCTACTGAAACTTGTATTATATAATTATCAATGGCTCGGCTCAAAAATGACCATGAAAAGTGGCAATCATATGTTAGGGGGACAGGTACTCCAACAGATGGTTTAATGAGTTTTGATAGTAAACAAGCTGCCACATAATTTTATAAATTGGAAAACTACAAATTATGAGTTAATTAAAGATCATATAGATCAAAATTATTTTGTTGTTATTATAATGAGGAAAAATACTTATTCCAACAAATTAACTGCCAAATTAAATACGCTTGAAGGCAACATGCATGATTAATGGTAGGATGAAAATAACTGAGATAGTCCATTTCCATGAAATAATTTTCTCACAGATTCCTTAGTTGAAAATAATTTTAAATTAGCAAAAATGCCCCGGAAAAGCTCAGCTGCAAAACTGTAATTCCTTCACCTACATACGAGCAAGAGATGACCATTATACTTTGCATATTATGTTCATTTAAACCCATTTGGCTGAAAGTTGTATTTGAAACAACATGAATTAACATGAAGTCTTTTCAGTTTCACTATTCCTATGTAAAAGATAGAATTAAAAATTTACACATCTGCCTGTCGCGTGAGTGAGATTTATTTGTTAGGACACATTAAGGAAGCACTTAGTCCAAAAGGTCATCTATGGCCATCATTGTAGTCAGTAATTTTTAATCACATTGATTTTCCTGCATGAGGCCCAAGTCTTGATACTATGCTTTAATTATTGCAAATCTTGAAAATAATTCAGCAATATTTTTTAAAAAGTAGAAGCCAATTACACTTGAGACCCCAAAAAACTGACACGTAAAAAATAAACAACTCCTCTTTTTGCTATCATATCATAGGAGAATAAGCATCAATCAGAAAAAACATCACCTCCCAGCTGCCATAAATTAAGACAAAATTAGGCTAGGAATCCCACCATCGCGTCATTCCTTACAATAGCTTTTAAGCACATTTCAGCATCAGAATATTCCAAAATGAAAAAAAATATTCCATACATTGGCCCAATTATTGAAAAGAAAAGAGTAAAATGATAAATTTAATTGACTGTGAACCTGAGCACTTGAAATTAAGTTAAGAGAAATACAGTAAATCCCCACTTTCAGACCACTTTAATTAATTTCCCTAATTTATGCCATTCTCTTCAAGGCACCAGATTTCAATTTTAGGAACTGTATCATTTGAAAAACCATTTAAAATAGACGAAAATAATTAAATATAAATAATGTTACTTGCTCCATAATAAGCAGAATCAAACTTCAGTATTAACAAACTGATTTGAAGACCAATTCACAGTAGGGTACAGCATAATGTCACTTCAGCAATCATCTCAGAAGAATATTTGCTCTCGGTTCATGCAAATTATTAATACCATCTATTTATATTTACACATGATTTAGACAATTTCCCCTTCTCTACGAGGAAAATATAGAAGAGGAAATTCAATTTCTCTACTTGCTGTAAAAGGGCCATTTGCTAAACAATGAAAATCTGGTGTATGGAAAATGATTTTACTTCTGAGCTTGTCATATGATTATTTTTCACAGTTAATTTTATAACATATTAAGTGAATCCTGCCATCTTAAGTAAGTTTGCAGTATTTAACCCATCTATTAATATTCACCCATTTCACCAGGTCCACATGAAAAGCTGTTGATCATGGATTTAAGTCCATCCTCCCACAAAAAATTTTCAACATTTTTTGGGAAGAAAATAACTTCCGTAAATTGTATTCCAAAACATTCAGTCAGGCAGGCCACTTAGAATATGTTATGCTGTGCAACACCCCATATAAAAACTGTAATTAAATCCAGTGTCAGCATATAGGTACATTTTTTCACCACAAATTTAAATTTCTATACCCTTATTGTTATAATCCAAACTGGGGGTCTGTAGAGGCAGCCAAGCTAATGTTACTGTTAGCATTGTAATGGCCAAACAAATGGCATAAAACACTTCAGCCAGCCTATGAAGCCAGGGTTCTCAAAGCAATTCATTGTTTCCAAAGGCTAAAGGCAGTAGAGCTTGTACTTGAAGTGTATGATGTAATTCAAAATGAAATGCTTTAGAATGCTTTATGTTTGGCAGAATGTAATCACTGGAGAATTAATGAATGCCACTGCTTCATTTTGTCCTTTCTCCTTTCCTCTATTCCTGCACAACATGATATCTTATGCTAGAAATGGCCTTTCAAAATTACATTTAACATGAACAATTGTGCTGCCAGTGCTTTGCTCTTTTGGAAGTAGTTTTGCTATCATCTTTTAATCACCCATCATAAGGGATGTTTAAAAGCTTCATTCCAATGAATTTCTAAGTGAACCATTGAAAATTATAGAAAATGAATGTAACTAACAAAGATTAACTACCTGAAATTACAAAATTGGCTGCATACATGCAAAATTTGTTTGATGCCAAATTCCTATGGCAGAAAAAATAATAATTGTGTTTGGTGTTCCCATATAATGTCAAACGCAAAATGGGGCAACATATGACAATGAATGTTGCCAAATGATCATAAATGCCTAGAAAATAATATTCCATAGATCACACATCTAGTGGTAGCATAAACTCAGAATGTAATGGATAAAGTATATCACTGCAAAGGAACTTTTAAAAAAATGCACACAATAATAGTATTTGGAGAATTATTTCGGAAGTCACTGAATTAAATATCTACATGAAGTAACATTCTATTACATGTTGCTTCAAAATGAGAGTTGACGAAACAAGGACAAGTTTAGCTAAACTCAGACACCTACAAAAAAGATATACAACCAATATAATTGCCCAGCATGGCCATTTGATTGCACTACAAAGAAAAAGTTTCATACTTCATTGCAGCTACTTTATTGATGTATGCATCTGGTTCCATCATTATTATATGTTACTTATGACTATTATTAATCAACTGCTATGAATTAGAAACTGAGCCTAAACACAATCTTACATTTACAAAGTAGGAAATGTGAACAAAGTAACAGACTCCTAATATAGAACTTTAATTATATATAGAATGGCAATAAAAGCTAACTTTATTCAATGTATATTATCATATGTGTAGTTAAAAAATATCTATTTCAATTGCAAGGATCAAAGCAGAGGAAACTCATATCATTATGTCCTTCTCACTATTAGGTCTCCTCTACATTCCTCAGGACTTCAGAAAAAAATCACTTAAATACCAAGTAAAGAAGTTTATTATTATGACTCAATTCACATTACATTTTTTTTTAATGCGTAATATTTACTTGTGATGTGGGGCTAAATGATAATCATCTTTACTTAGTTCTCTTGTAGCTATGAATTATGCAGTTCACATGTTTGAGTCCGAAGTTACATTTTTAAACATAAAATTCGAATGTATATATTGCTCCAAGTCTCGGATTTGTTATTTTCAAAAAGACTGGAAATAGCATTAACTTCACTCTTACATGCATAGATTATGCCTGATTCTTGTGTTATTAATGTGCCACTATAACGCCATAACATTAATCACACTAAGTAGTAAAAATAAGTATTCCTACTCCTTAAAAAGTAAAAGTGTCTCATTGATTCCCCCCAAAATAACTGATACATCCAGCAGCATAGGAATTAACTTTCACAAAGGAAATCCTACTTTTATATTAATTCTAAAACTTGTGGATGTTTAGACTCATTATTAATTGCTGTAATTTCACTGTAGCATCTTTAATTGAATATACTCTTATATGACAATCTGCCAGGCAAAAGCATCTATATTTATACAATATACTGCAATAGGAAACCATATTGGTATCAACATTAGTATGTGATAATAAACTTCTAATTGTCCAACTACGATGAATTATTATACAATTTCCATTATTGACAAAAGACCTGTGTTCGCCATTATCTACCTACATGAGTTTGGTTTTCGAAAAAATAGGTAAAATGATTGTCTGCAGTGGCGTTGTACCATGTTACAAATATGCTTACTCCATGGATAGGTCTTCCCTGAGTCACATGTCGTCAAACTTTATCAAATACAAGCTAATGAAGAATGTTTTTATATAAAAAATTGTCTGATTTTTTTATTTAAATTTTTCTTTAGAAGAGAATCATTTAGCTTTCAATTTGAGAATTGTTTACTGTTAAAAAATCCCATTTTGCACATCCCTACTCATTAGACAATTAACTACAAAATTTTCATAGTATATTTCATCTTAATCAGATGAGTTGCAGTTCACGTCATTTCTCATATAGTTTGAGATGTTTCTAGATTATGTTCATAGGATTTCAACAGATGAGAATCAAAATCTATCACCAAATTATTAGAAAGCATTTCGTTTAATTAATGGTATGGTTGCTCAAGGCCACAATCTTTAGAGCCAAAGGTTATGATCCTTAGGCCACAATCTATGGTCTCAGAGATTTTATGGCCTTAGGCAATAGTTTCAGCTATTGATACCATGGTCATTCTAGATATTTAATATTCAGTTTATTTAATTAATTTCAAGCCACCCTGCGAACTGGGTCGATTAATTTAAACAATAGATATTCAATCAGAATTCAAAGGAATTTCTTTTAATTGCTAAGAACAACAACACAAATTGCTATTTTTATATTGCTTTATAACATAATTTTTTTATAATATTTTTATTTTCTTTTTATATTGTTTTGTAATAACTTGCATTGCATTCAGAAATCGAAGCATTCTTTCTTGGACTTGAATTGAAGCCAATAGGTAATCTTTTCAATAAAAATAAATTGCAAAAACATCTGCTTGTGGTATTTATTTTACTTCTTTGCAATAGCTTTAAAGCAAAGACTAATAACATAGTAACAACTGTTGAGAAGATGTTGCATATTCTCACCCCACATTATTTCTTTTGAGCATTTTTTCTGCTGGTATTGAGAACATGTCGTCTATGCAAACAATCATTAATTTAAAGCAGTTAGCGATCGAAATGGTGTGGTGGCTTTCCACATGTACAGGCTTTCCACCATGAGGGCTGGGGTTCGAATCCTGAAGGCGGCATATATTTTTCAGTGGTCCGTCCCGATCCCTACATGAGGTGCTTTGTGGAGAGCACTTTGAGAGAGTAGGATGTCTGTCAAATGGGACGCTAAACTGCGGACCCCTTGGCGCCTTTTGACAAGAGCAGGCTAATGCTGATGCCAGGTTTCTCTCAACCCTTCCATTCGCATCCATCCCTAATGGCGCAAATGACCTTAGCTGTCAGTCGCCTCTGCTAAAACTACTACTTAAAGCAGTTTCTAAAAACAGAAACCTTAGCTTGGCAAGCTATACACATCCACAAAGTAATAAACTACTCTCACTAGATGTTCACAAGGATTTCAACCATATATATTGTATTTTTTATCTGCCCAGATAAGTCTCCAAAATCTCAATCAAACAATCTTAACTGAAAGCAAACTTCTGTTTCCAATAATGGACAAAGTGCTTATAAAAATTCTTTCGTTATTCTCAAAAAATTTCAAGCTATTTTTGTAGAAAATAGTTAACTTTCAACAAAAGTTTTATCACAGAATGTTAGAAAAGGTTTCTATTTCACTAATCATAAAATATTGGAATGGATTGATACTGGACTCAGTTCATGCCTACTCTCACATATCTAAAAACGAATAAGAATTAGGTTTGCAAGATACTGAAAATAATAATGCTAAAGGATGACATTAGGACAATTTTAACAAGAAATTAGAATCAAATGAATCTAGTAAATTAGGAGTAAAAAACCACCACTGTAGACACCCAATTAATGCAATAAAGAAGGTAAGATTTGTGATTAACAGAAGCACTGTAGATTCTAGGCCAATATTAAATAATGGCATTCAACAAACACCACAACTCAGAATACCAATATGAAATACATGCATTAGGTGATCAGTAAAATATGTCTAAAATATATCACAGTGGAAAATATTAATATTTAACTGCTAAATAGTAACTTTCATTATGATGGTCATATCAAATAAAAATAGTGCATTCTCAATTTCAGTGGAAGCTCTTCCTTACTAGCACCATCCATCAGAAAAATGTTGGCAGATCATGTAAGAGTAGGTAGGATATGAAAATAGCTTATAAAAATTATGCACTTGAAAAATACTCAAAATACAAAACATTAAGTAAAAATAAAGTTTTACTTCATTGTTAAAACTTAACTTTCACTTTTTTTTACTTCTGACTCAAAAAGGTATCCAGTTAAAATCTAGCTACTTAGCATGCATGGTGGAAGACAACATTTAATTGCATACTCTTGAATGATAACCTCATTTTTTAGTAAAAAATAATATATAAAAGGGATTGTACTTTCAACCCAAAACACATGGCAGCAACATATTCCACCAAATGCTGTCTCCAAGGTAACTCAGATGCCATACCAACACCTATGAACTATTATTGCTCACTATATGTGTGTCAAGCATTAAAAATTCTGCTTAATAGAATACAACCTAAAATTCTCCACTCAACATTAGCCCTAAACTAAATTAATATTTAACAAAAATGGTACAACTCTGTTTACTGCTGCCTGGAAATCATCATTTGAACAACATTTCCTGTTTGAGTTAATATGCTGACAGCCTGGTCATGTTCAAGTTTGGTAAAATCAATTCCATCAACCTCCAAAATCTTATCGCCAGGAATAAGAGATCCACTTGCTGGCCCACTGGGATGAATTTTAGTGATGTAAATACCCTGAAAAACGATCAACAATGATTATAGCTCTCCAGAGTAAAAGTAATGATATCTACAGAGATTACATTCTGCCAAACATAAAACATTTAAAGCATTTCATTTTGAGCGACATCATACACTTTTAATTTCAACTATGACGGTAAATTCAAAAGGATAAATATTACAGTTTATAATAACCTTCACAATCTTAAAAGAAAAAAATTTTGCCCAAATGTGGGAAAGTTGAAAAAAATTATAATAACAAGTACATGACCTGACATTAATGATTAAAACACCACCAACTGGTTTCTATTTGCTGGTTCAATTTTTTGTTCAACCTTTCCAATAAGACATAGAGCTTAAGCTTGATTACTGATGCCTTGAGATTCTTCATAAGTTTCTTAAAACTGGCCATTTTGCAAAGGGGACAGCCTTCATAGCTCCCATTCTGAAGGTAGGATTTCTACCCACCACCTTTGGATTAGTAGTGACCTAACCAAAACTTCCGACAGCACGTTGGGCAAACTACAACATGTTGGGCAAACTCAGAAACCTGGGTATTGAAGGTAAACCCCCTAACTGAATTATAACCAACCTCAATGATAGAAAACATGATAATTTAACATCTTCATCATTCCACAACTGGTATTATCCCAAAAAAAGTGCACCTGACGCTACAGAACTACAAATTAGGGAAAAGTAGCCATATTAACAAATTACACCTCGAATAAAGCTGTTTAAAGGTATGCAATGCAGCAGAATGTTATAAAAGAAAACAAAGAGTTTATTTTCAACACACTCAACTACTTCTTTATGACTTCCTTTTAGCCTTCTGAAATTTTGTTAGCAACTGCAAAGTAACATTGATGTTTTAACCCAACTACTTTTTGGTACAGACTGCAATAAACTTCTGGGGGTAATTTACATTTCAATCCAATGAAACATTTGGTAATGTAAATTTATATACTGATTATCTTCATTCAAAATTTTCAAATTTGAATTGCAGCACCAATTGTAACATGAAAGTAGTAAGGTTTGTTACACATTTTATGCTATAAAATATTTGAGGGTCTCCCTTTGGTACTTACACTATCTTGCTTATCAGGAGAGTTATTTGGATGATGACCCCCAGCTATACTGAAGCCTAACCCTGGATTTTTGTGTATACTCACAGGAAACTGAAATAAGAAAAACTAGTTCAGATGTATTTGGGAGGAAGGGTACGGATAGAAAGTAATTGCATTTTCCACTCACAACCATAGCATTTTTGTGCAGTCCAAACATCCAACTTTTTAATGGTTTACTTTGAGGGCTCACTGGTATTCTGCTTTTATTGGGCCCATCTGCGACTGGTGAAGTTTCTGATCGAGCAGAGTGTGGCATAGGAATCTTTGAAGAGCTAACTGCAATCTTCTGAGGTTTATCTACTGAATCAGATCCTTTCGGAGGAGGAGATTTACCATTACTCCCAACAGCAGGCTGAGTAGTTGCCCCAGCGAGTTGTGGAATTTTTGAATGTGGTGATGTTGATGCGGCAGGCCTAGGTTGTTGAGATGGACTAGTTTCTACAGTTGGTGAAGTAGGTGGAGAGGAGATAACTCCAGTCCTGCTGCTTCCATACATAGGTGAAGGGATACTGCTTTTCTTTGCCATTGAAAACCCAGGTGATGGCATTTTAGAGGTAAAAGATGGCAAAGGACTTGTTCGCTGCCAACTCTGTGTGGTTTTGGGAGATTGTATACCACTTACAGAGGGAATTCTAGAAGGAGATATACTGCAAAAAAAAGCATTTGAGACCGGTTGATAAGCAATTTACAAATAATTGCATGATAACTTATGACATTATTCTAAGCATGTCCTGAAATTTTTAAACCAAAATTAGTCAAGTAATAAAGAACTGAGTTAATGGAAAACTTATTTGCCACAGACAGTGTTTTTACTCTACCAAAAAAGTAGAGTTTTTAGATTTGCTGCAACTACATAAACTTGAAAGGGTAGAAAGAAATAGACCAATTTCATTCAGGGAAAAATTTGCATTACCCTAAATTAAAGTTGCATTAAAATAATAAAAACTATCACAATATAAGGAGAATTGTCAAAGAAGCTCATCATAGGATGTCTAGCCCAAGTGTTAAAGATTAACAGAACAGAGTGTTCAACTATCATAATTCAAAGTGAAATACCATGAATTCCAATCTTGTCGTCATGGATTATCATCACTGTCAAAATGAACTGTATCACCCAAGTCATGCCTACAGCAAATTTCATAAACATGGGATGGAATGCAGAGGATTTTGCTCGAAACATTTTCGGGCAATAGATGACAACACTTAATACATTTATTCTATATAAAGCGGCCATGTGATCTTCTCCATGGATGCCCGACGATTATTGTGCTAAAAAACACATCTCAAGGGAAATGCAACAACAGAATTTGGTCTGCCTCTAGACTTTACCTGAGCTTGTGAGAATAGTGTAGCCACTAATTTTATGGATTCCTAATCCTGTATTTCTTCCAATTTTTCTATCATGCTTGCCATTATTTTTCCCGATTTTTGTTCAGACTGTTTACAATTCAGTTAGTTATTTACATGTAGAATTGCTTGGTATGCTACTAATGATGGTCTGAAACTATAGTTTCAGTTTTTGCCACGGTGTGCCTCTGCAACAGACTGTGACTCCCAAGAATTGATCTCACAATCAAAAGGAATGCCATTCTCATCAGGAATGCCCAATTCCAATATTATAATTCTGATTTGCATTAATCCCATACCATATTAAGATGATAACAATTACATTACATCGGGAAAATACAGAGCCACTCCAAATAGGCATTAAAATAAACCTAAATTAGATATCAGATTTGTACAAAAAATCAATTATAACAACAATTACTTTATTGATTAAAGAATTTGCATTCCTTAAGATTATTTTGACTTAAAATTGAAAGCAACTGTGTTGACCACCAAGTTATTTGGTAGAAATCAAAACAAATTGCTCATCTAAGCAAATCAAGCACTGAACTGTGTAGACCCCAAGGTTCATTCCAAATACTATGCTACTATAAGCATTGAAATATATCTATCACTCCAACTTAATTTTAATTCAAGCAATATCTCAACACTATGGCATTGTTTTTTAGTCTATCAGTGGGAGTTAAAAAAATCAATTTCAGAGCTCACAATTGTATCTCCACATGTGTATTGAATTTATTAAACAATGCCTTATTTCACAACCCATTATTATTACTTTCACATTGTTGCAGTCAATAGGGAGAGAATTGAGCAGATGACTTGAAAGGTTGGAGTTCAACCTTTGTTGATGTCTCTGGACACCCTAAGCACTATGATTATCTGGGTTTAAATATAATATCTAGGAAAGTATACATGGAACAAGAAAAAATCAGGTCATACTATTCCATACACGTGCTATTAAGTGCAATAGGGCTTCATAAAAGATAAGCTCCATCAACCAAATATAATCTTTGGGCACAGGAATGAAATTTTAATATATAAAATAAGAAGCATATAAGACATAAGCATACCTGGTATTCTCTGGGCTGTTGCTGGAGCTATGAGAGTTATTCATAGGAGTGGCCAAGTCTTGTGTACCATCAATATTACTGTTCTGAGCTGGCATAGCATTAACCCTTTGAGGTGTGGGTGCAATAAGATGAGTTCCAGCAGAAGGCTTATCTTGAGTGAAATTTGGTGGCTTTCCAAGTGACATTTCCCTAATTTCTTCATTTGCTGAACGTGGAATGATCTTAGTCTTGGACACAGGTATTCTACTGCCACCCATTATGGTCTTAGGGGAGTCATTCACCACATCTGGAACATAACTACCTTTCCTCTCCATAAAATCATGAGTCACGGAGCTAGAAACTATATCTAAGGATTCCGAATTAGAGAGGGGAGAAACTTCAGGAGAAACATTGGGGATCACTGCAGGGGAACTATCACAGGGGATGTGATGCTCATCTTCTTCAGATATGCTGCCTTTCAAGGAGTTACCATGGATGTATGGCTCGCAATTATTAGAGTAATCATCCCCACTCAACCTAGATGCAACGGAGGGAACCCTTTTTTCATGGTTAACAAGTATCACATCCTCCTCTCCAGGATGTTCTCTTCCATCAGAGGGTGAATCAAGAGAAGGTGATGTTTGGATACTTGATATGCCTGAAACATTTGGGTACAAACTCGCGGTCAATTTGTTTGAGTCAGTTATATGACTTGGTGAAGATAAACTAGTGAGCCGCTCTGATTGAGGTAAGAGAGCCTTAAGTGGTGTTTCCTCTACAGTCATGCCCAATTCATTCAGGCTTGCTTCAACTCTTTCACTCAATTCTTCTAGGTCATCCTTGACTGGGTCTTCCTCTCTTGGCACTAGGGAAGGATAGACATATTTTAATTAAAGAAATTATAATTTAAAATGTATTCAGTGGTGATCACCACAATTTAACAGAAAAAGTTCTAAAATGCGGACAATATTATGATCATAACGAAGAGCTCTTTTCCATCCTTATTGAAAAGCAGCACATGATAGTGAGGACTATTAATAATGTGAACTCCTAAATTTAATTAATATATTACAATTATGGCCATGTGATAATTATTTTTACATAACCAAAAAAATTTTGTGAATATTTAGTCGTGAAAATACAGCATTAAGGAACATAACAGTTTCAGGTTTAACTAAGTGGAATTCCTTCATTATGAGGGTAAAAGAGAAACTTTACACTTCGACGATAAAATTATTGTGGAAGCGTAAAGTTTCTCTTTTACCTGCATAATAGCATTAAGGAAGTAGTTTTTAGCAATAATTACAAGCTCAATGGATATCAAGAGCAGAAATAGCTTAAAATAAGAAGATGTTTATGATGAATAGGCAACTCCTATGCTCCATGAAGGTATGACTGCAAGCAAGAAAGCAGTTTATGAAAAAAACTCAGGTAGAGTGTCACATTGTATGGGTACTATGGACAGATACAGGAAAATAGAGCCATTCAAAACTTGGAGCTGGAAGCAAATGCTAACATGTAAATGA